>NC_056747.1:1180867935-1181000435 GCF_019279795.1 Protopterus annectens | reverse complement strand
CAATAACACCTGATGGCACATATAAATCATTCCACATCATCTATCCCATTATTATGAACCAAATACTACATTCAATTACATAGGTTCTTAGGTTCATAGGTTCATACTAGGCTATCTGCCCTAGGGCATTTATAAGCCTAGCCAGAATGTGTTTAGCTTTCGCCACCCATTTTAAATTAATTTTGCTATGCCCTTTTTCAAGGTTAGTATACTGTGCCTCTGTCTAATAGTGACACAGAAGTGATACCTGGGGTAAACCTACGATCTCCCATCCACTCATCAAGATTCCTCTTGAAGAGAGTCAGTGAGGGACTCTGCTTAACCTGGACTGGGATTTTATTCCAGAGTGAAAGGAGCATCTGGGTTATGAATCTGTCCCTCCAGCATGTCCTATTTATTTCAGTGCTGAGGTTCAAGTCTCTCGAGCGCGTAGCTCGATGGGATTTGGATTTTCTGAGATGCAGCATGTCCATTAATTCCGGGTTGGACATGGCTTTATACGTCAGGCACAGATCGCCTCTGAGCAGGCGGTATGCCACTGAGTAGAGCTGGAGTTTCTTTAACCGGGCAGCATATGGCATCTGTTTGAGCCCTTTGATCCTCTTGGTGAGGTACTTTTGGGGTCTTTCCAGTTGCTGCAGGTGTCTGGTAAGGTACATCCCAAAAGGGACCTTGTACTCAATTATGGGCCTGATGAGGGATGAGTAAAGAGGCACGATGACCTCCCCTGATCTAGATGTGAATTTCTTCATGATTAGGTGGGCTATTTAAAATGTTTTTCTAACCACTTTGGCCACGTGGTTGTCAAATGAGATATTGCTATCAACTTGGGTCCCCAGGTCCTTAATTACTTCTTCCGTACTTAACGGATTACCACCTATGAGGTAATTTGTGGGCACTTTGTTTTTGCCAAAGGGGATGACTATACACTTTTTGGCATTTAGCTTGAGGCCATGGCTCTGGCACCAGTTGTCTGTTTCTATGAGGCCCTTTTGGAGGATGCTTGTGTCAGCTGGAGAGTCAATTATGGCACCCAGTTTGCAGTCATCTGTGAACTTGGTCAGCCACAGTCCTTCCGTGTTGGCCTGTACCTCCGAGAAATATATACCAGACAAGAGAGGTCCCAGGACTCAGCCTTGTGGGACACCACTTGTAACTGGTTTGGAGTCTGACATGGCTCCAGCAATTCTAACCACGTGGGTTCTGTCTTTGAGTCAGTTTGCAACCCATCTAGTGACATAGGGGTTTATATTTAAGCTGGTGAGCTTATCTATAGTGCCCGAGTGGGGTATTGTATCGAAGGCTTTTGTGAGGTCCAGGTAGGCTGTGTGGACCACCTTCCCCTCGTCAATGGCCTTGGTGACTGTTTCAAAGAAATCAACCAGGTTTAAGAGGCAGGATCTGCCCTTAACAAAGCCGAACTGGGTAGGATCCAGTGTCTGTAGGTCCCCAATATCTTTATTTATGAGGTCCATGATGATCCTTTCCATAGCTTTGCAGACCAAGCTAGTCAGGCTTATGGGGCGATAGTTTCCAGGATCTGTTGAGGCACCACCTTTGTGGAGAGGGACCACTGTTCTGTACGCCACTCTTTGGGTACATATCCTGTAGTAAGGCTGAGATTGAACAGTAGTTTTATGTTTGGGTTTAGCTCTTCTTGGAATTCATGTAGGATGCAGCCCGGGACACCGTCTGGTCCCATTGATACTGTGTTTTTTGCTTTGGAGAGGGCGGCTCTTACCTGAGCATCTGAGATGTCAGGGGGGCAGCACACTGCTGGGATAGATATTTGCCCTTTTGGTGGGGAGGGGGGGAGAAGTTTGCACTGAACCTGTCAGCTAGGATGTTGGCAATGTCTGTGGGTTCGGTGTATTTTTTGTCATTTTGGACTAATTCAGAGCATATCTGGGAATTCCAACCCAGGTTCCTGACATAACTAAAGAAAGCCTTGTGATTATCCTTAGTGTCCTGTGCAATTTTTCTCTCTAAGCTGGCCTTAGACGATTTTATGAGTGCCCATAGTTTTTTGCTAATACTGATCAGAGATGCCTTCCCTTTTTGGGATTTTGCTCTATCATGTAGTAGCTTCCTCCTTCTATTGTATAGTTTGTTTATGGCTGGGGTCCACCAGACAGGACGTCTGCCTTTGGTGGATTGGGTCTTAGTTTTATTTGGGATTGCATGATCCATGCATTCCTGAAGGTGTTCATAGAATGCGTTTATAAAGGATTCTGCAGTCTGAGCCGTATTTTCCACAGGCCCGGGGGCTTTGAAGGATTCCACCTCGGTTTTGAGGAGTGTGAAATTTGCTTTAGAGAAGTTTTTCACTGTGGTTTTCTGGGCAGGGGGCGGGGTCGGGATGTGAATATCCAGTGAGATTAGTTTATGGTCTGATTTTACCAGTGAGGGATACACTTCTGGTCTGGAGCATAGAGTCCCCATGTTGGTGATGATCAGGTCCAGTATGTTTTCCCCTCTTGTGGGAGTGGTAACAAGTTGTTCCATAGCATTTGAGTTTATAAATTCTAGGAACCTTTGGGCTAGGGTGTTAGAGCTAGAGTAATGCTCCCAGTCTATGTTTGGGTAGTTGAAGTCACCCAATATAATGGTGTTTGGAGAGACCTTCATATTTTCCAGTGTTCTCAGGAAGGCCGAGTGGGGTTCCTGGGTTTGGGAAGGTGGTCTGTAGCAGGTTATAAACTGGAAGGCAGTTTTACCCACTGTTAGTTGCACATGGATAGTCTCTGATGCTTCGTGCTGTGCCACCAACCTGGAGGTGTGGGTATCTTTGTCGAATATTGATACTCCCCCTCCTTTTGTGGTTCAGTCCAAGTTTTGGGGCCAAAAAGCATGGTATGAGGTATAACCTGGTAGTGCTGGGGGTGCTCTCAGGAGCCTTGAACCAGGTTTCTGTTACTGCACAGATATCGATGTTCTCCATGCTAAGGAGAGTTTCGAGTGCATGCATCTTGAGGTTTAGACTTCTGGCGTTAAGTAGCATTACTCTTAGTTTCTTATCCCTTGTGATACCTATGGAGGTGGGTTTGTCTTTTGAGCCTTGCCTAAAAAAGGCACTATGGGGGTGGCAAGAGCCTTTGCCAATATCCAAAAGCCCAGGGGTGACAGGTGCAAGCCGTCCCTAGCGAAGCATCGTGGCTTGTCGAGCATGTCATCCCAGGCTGACAGGCATTGGATCCCCTTTGAATGATACCAATACTTAAGCCAATTGTTGAAATTAATCATCTTGTCTTCATATTGTGGCATCATTCTTGGTGAGGGTAAGATGCTACTCAAGGTCAGGGTCATACCGGCCTGGGCTACATGCTCAGAGAGCTCCTCTATGTCTCTTTTCATGTAGTCCAGGGAGGTACGTCTCAGGTCATTCACACCAGCATGGAAAATGACTGAGTCACATTTGTACTTGCCTTGGAGTGACCTGAGTGCTTGTGTTATGTGGTGGATCCTAGCACCCGACAGGCAGCTCACCATGACCTTCTCCTTGTTCAGCCTGGTGAGCTGGACATCAGTGTGCCTGACGACAGAGTCACCTATTATCAGGTGTGTTGTTTAGCCTTAAGAGCTGTGACTGTTCAGCACACTGGCTTTGTGAGCTGTGTGTTGCACGTGTTTTGTTTTGGGGTAGCGGTTGCTTGGGTGTCTGCTTTGGAGGTCTCTGCTGCTTAGGCAGATTTTTATTTAGAGCCTCCGAGTATGGTTCTGTGTGTTTATGTGTTTGGTTTGCTGTCGTGGTAGGTCTATGTGAGACTGGAATTGTAGTGAGTGTGGTTTCCTTCTCCTCCTGACTGGTTACACCAGTACTGACTTGAGAGAGTTTAGCCTCCAGTTTGGCTATATGGTTGCATCTCTCACATGTGTTGGAATTTGTTGGGAGGAGGAGAGGGTTGTCTGTGTACATGAGGCAGTTGTAACATTGCCTCAAGATTCCCGGATTCACCAGCTAGACCAGAGAGGAGATTGACAACTGACCTTTGGACATGCTAGAATAGTATTGGGAATTCCTTTCTAATTGAAAAAAGGGGCCAATGGGGAACAAAGTAGTCAAGGGGAGTTTGTGAGGGTGTAGTGCTTTTAATTTTTTAGTGCTGACTTATATAATTGCTTTAGTGAGCAAGTGCCAGGCTTTAGAGTAGGAATAGGGTGTTTATTATGAGAACTAGATCAGTTCTAAGGGAAAAAGTGAAGAGTAGACTTTATGGAGCCAAGAATGGTTTAAACCCAATTAAGCGGTGCTGCAAGATGCTGCGCTATGCGCAAAATCATGCAAAGCCGCGCTAAAGCGGGTTTTATACATGGGGACTTGAAAGAGCTATAAATTGGCCCAAAACGGCCAATAGACAACCAGATTCTTGTGCTGGGAACACTCCTCCAGGGATAGATAGGCTGCTCTAAGCTCCCCACTGCCACTGGTGAACAAGGAACCTTCCCTTTATCCAAGAAAGGAAATGGGCAACCCAGGAACTTTCCAAAAGTCCAGAATACAGCAAAGCCTGTATTTGGACTACTCTAGGTCAGGAAAGACAGGAAACAAGGATAATTTTTTTTTCTTTTTTTGCAACAAACAGCAGGAAAATGCAATAAATATGTAACACAGGCTAGCGCACTTGAGTGTGTAGCCTCAACAGGTAAATGCAACAAACAGGACAAACTTTAAAAGTGCAGGTGCAAAAACAACTTTAAACAGTTTAAAACAGTTCAAGAAGCAGAAATACTTGCAGTTTAGCTAGATTGGACAGTCACACAGGTAGTAGCAGGAAAAAAAACACTTTTATCAGGTTAGCAGTCACTCTTTTAGCCTCTCTGCTGCTAGCACCACTCTGCAGGACCACAAGGAGCTTGGCTGAGTAGTAACAAGTGCAAAAAATGTGCCAAAGCGGGTTTTATACAGGGGGCTTGAAAGAGCTAGAAATTGGCCCAAAACGGCCAATACGCTACCAGTTTCTTGTGCTGGTGATACATGCATATATGCTTCATATACCTGTTGTGGGAATGTTGTCTCTTCTGGATATAATTTGCTGTGTGGATGGATGGATGGATGGATGTGTGCTTGTTTTTTGGATTTTTTTTTATTTCTTTCTCTCTCTCTCTATCTTGGTCTCTCTCCACTAAATGGACTGAGCTGCGTTCAATAGATTGCAGCATGGATTTTGTAGGTGATGCACATGATCAGGTGATAGTCTCTGCACCAGTCAGTGTCCACCACTTGCTACCTGCATGTAGCCTGCTGTGTAGTACTTCCAATTACCACTGTCATGGCAACCCACTACTATAAATATCTACATCATGTGGGCATGGTCCCTTTACCTTTCCTGTATGGAGGACATCCTTCCTGTGTGTGGGCAGCAGTGTTACAGACAGCAGGTAGCAATACCTCGTACAAGAGGACTTGCATTCTCAGGTCAGCTGCATATTTGTATAAGGTTCCAGACCTACATATAGTGTGAGTAGTGTTGTAGTGTTGTAGTAATGCATTGTATAAAACCAGTGTTACAGGGTTTGTGTGTACATACTAGTTTAGCATGAAATGCAGTCTGTCTGCATAGCTTTCAACTGTGGGTCTATCCACATGATGGCCACAGGATTGCCTGTTATGTTTTGTCTGTCCACCACACAGGTCTTGTGTCAGATATATCACTGGCATTCTGTCTGCTGAGTGCTATCAGTACATGACTACATCCCTTTGTGTTTCTGACTTCATATTCCTGACTAAGGGTATGTTGCAAACTATCCTGTAACACCAGCAAATTCTCAGTGTATAACAACACTGTTGCAAATATGGCCCTGTGCTCCAGCCTCTGTCCTCCACCTATATACCAGGCTTTGTCCATATGACATGCAGTAAGAGGTTGTTAAGTAATGGCCTATAATTATGTTGTGCTGCCATTCCTGCCATCATTCCAGTGATGTTGTGGTCCCCACACATATTGTGAGGTAGGGTCCATATATATGTGGGCTACAGCTGGACAAAACATGTGTGCCCTTCTGCAATCCAGAGGTCAGTGTATGTAACACTGTTATATGCCCCTGTATGTCAGTCTATGGGGGAGGGGTATGCACCATATATAACCTAGGCTGTTACAAAATGTGAGGGATATCAGTAGTAAGATGCCTTAATGTATATGGCTGCACATTTTCATACATTACACCTTGAGAACATTGGCGGCCAAGTACTTACTGTCATGCAGACTGTTCTGTTTGTCAGTTTGATAGTGATGTTTTAAGTTAAGCATTGTTATGTAACAGATACATCCTCATTCTGGCAACTTAATTCTTTCCCCCCTAGGGGTTGAGTACATAGTGTAATTGGAGGCTGCTGAACTACATCTGCATTACTTACTGTTGATTGATTGTTATCCTCTGGCCCAGTCTTTCTTTACTGTTGTACTACTTGAAGGCCTTGGCCTGGGCAGCAACATATGTTATACTTTCGGATTACTGTATAAAATGATCTGCTTGAGAGTTGCATTACTCAGTTAGTATGTATTTGAAACAACTAACAGCTATATGACTTGGCATATACAACTGTAATAGTACACCAATAAACATTTCTTATGTATGCAAACCTTGTGTGTGGTGTCATATCCTTTGACTTCTCTGTGGATATATGTTTCATGCAATAGTTGTCTTTTGTATGAGTGAATCATACACTGTCCATTTTAAAAGGTGGCAGCTGTAGGAATACTGGCTGTTCAATATGCTGTGCACCCTCTAAATATGTATCTTCCTGTACATATCTATACATAGTAATATATGTATATGTGTGTGCGTATGTGTATATACATATATATCTATATATATGTTTATATATATATATATATATATAGATGTATCTGCATATATGTGTGTGTGTGTATGTATCATTGGAATGTTTATTGCTTCCACATTGTACATTCCCTGTGGCAGCCGGACTGTACTGCATGAGATTTAAGTATATTTGCTTTTTTTTCACTGGAAATAGCTTCTGTTGCTTACTTTAAACTAGCCTGAACTGTTTTTTTCTGATTACTGCATTTATTTTTAAATCTGCACTTAAAGTTACATTTAGTCGAATTTAATCGAAAGTTTGCTTTTTGTTTGTTTAATTTAACTGTGGAGGCTGCCCACTTAAGTGTCCTAGCCTGTGTAACTAATTTATCACTGTCTCTGCATTTTCTGTGTATTTCTACAAAAAAAAAAAAAAAAATAATAATACTTGTTTTCCCGCCTTTCTCGACTAGTTTAGACCAGTATACAGGCATTGCTATATTCTGGGCTGTGGTGTAGTTCCTGTGTTGTCCATTACCTTACTTGGATAGAAGGAAGTTTCTTTGCTCACCAGTGGGAGTGGGGAGCCTTGAGCAGCCTACCTGTCCTTGGGGGAAGTGACCTCAGCACAAGAAGCTGTAGTAATTGGTTGTTTGGGACCATTCCTAGCTCTTTTGTAGTTCATTGCTTAAAATCCGCCTCTGGGCGTTTTTTTTTCTGGCTATACTGCTCAGTCAAGCTCCACGTGGGTTTACAGAGTGGTCCTAGCAGAAGGGAACTCGAAAAAGCGACTACCTTCTGGATTTAAGTATATTTGCTTTTTTTCACTGGAAATAGCTTCTGTTGCTTACTTTAAACTAGCCTGAACTGTTTTTTTTCTGATTACTGCATTTATTTTTAAATCTGCACTTAAAGTTACATTTAGTCGAATTTAATCAAAAGTTTGCTTGTTTGTTTGTTTAATTTAACTGTGGAGGCTGCCCACTAAAGTGTGCTAGCCTGTGTAACTAATTTATCACTGTCTCTGCATTTTCTGTGTATTTCTACAAAAAAAAACAAAAAAACAAAAAAAAAAATCCTTGTTTTCCCGCCTTTCTCGACTAGTTTAGACCAGTATACAGGCATTGCTGTATTCTGGACTGTGATGTAGTTCCTGTGTTGTCCATTACCTTACTTGGATAGGAGGAAGTTTCTTTGCTCACCAGTGGGAGTGGGGCGCCTTGAGCAGCCTACCTGTCCTTGGGGGAAGTGACCTCAGCACAAGAAGCTGTAGTAATTGGTTGTTTGGGACCATTCCTAGCTCTTTTGTAGTTCACTGCTTAAAATCCGCCTCTGGGCATTTTTTTTTCTGGCTATTCTGCTCAGACAAGATCCACGTGGGTTTACAGAGTGGTCCTAGCAGCAAGGAACTCGAAAAAGCGACTAACTTCTGGATTTAAGTATATTTGCTTTTTTTTTCACTGGAAATAGCTTCTGTTGCTTACTTTAAACTAGTCTGAACTGTTTTTTTTCTGATTACTGCATTTATTTTTAAATCTGCACTTAAAGTTACATTTAGTCGAATTTAATCGAAAGTTTGCTTGTTTGTTTGTTTAATTTAACTGTGGAGGCTGCCCACTAAAGTGTGCTAGCCTGTGTAACTAATTTATCACTATCTCTGCATTTTCTGTGTATTTCTACAAAAAAAAACAAAAAAAAAACCAAAAAAATAATCCTTGTTTTCCCGCTTTTCTCGACTAGTTTAGACCAGTATACAGGCATTGCTGTATTCTGGGCTGTGGTGTAGTTCCTGTGTTGTCCATTACCTTACTTGGATAGGAGGAAGTTTCTTTGCTCACCAGTGGGAGTGGGGCGCCTTGAGCAGCCTACCTGTCCTTGGGGGAAGTGACCTCAGCACAAGAAGCTGTAGTAATTGGTTGTTTGGGACCATTCATAGCTCTTTTGTAGTTCACTGCTTAAAATCCACCTTTGCACAGCTTTATCGCATGATGCATAGCAGCACAGTTAAACAAGGTTAAACTTTTTCTGGCTCCAAGTCTGCTCTTCAATTTTTCCCTTAGAACTGTTTCTACTTGCAATCTAAACAGCCTATACTCTATCTGAAAAGCTCAGCACTTGCTACTAAAGCATTTTTATACAGGTAAAGCACTCTTAAACAAAAGAAAGTACTTCATTTACCTAAATTCTGTTGAGTACACATCTCCCTATAGGTCCTTTCTGACTCAGTTACACAGCAATCTTTTTCACTATTTCTAGCATGTCGAAGGGTTAGTTGCTGGCGTCCTCTCCTGTTCATCTGGTGAATCTGGGAATCTTGAGGCAATGTTACAATTGCCTCATGTACACAGACAACCCTCTCCTCCTCCCAGCAAATACAAATATATGCGAGAGATGCAACTATATAGCCAAACTGGAGGCTGAGCTCTCTCAATTCAGTACTGACAAGACCAGTCAGGAGGAGAAGGTAACCACGCACACCACAAACCCAGACTTACATAGAACTATCACAACAGCAAACCAAACACATAAACACACAAAAACATACTCGGAGGCACTGATTAAAAATCTACCAAAACAACAGAGGCCTCCAAAGCAGACACCCAAGCAACCACCACCTCAAGACATAGCACATGCAACACATAGTTCACAAAGTCAGTGTGCTAAACAGTCACAGCCTTTAAGGCCAAACAACATGCCAGACACACTTGTAATAGGTGACTCCATAGTCAGACACACTGACGTCCCACTAGCAACCACCACCTCAAGACATAGCACATGTAACACATAGTTCACAAAGTCAGTGTGCTAAACAGTCACAGCCCTTAAGGCCAAACAACATGCCAGACACACTTGTAATAGGTGACTCCATAGTCAGACACACTGACGTCCCGCTCACCAGACTGAACAAGGAAAAGGTCACAGTAAGCTGCCTGTCGGGAGCTAGAATCCGCTACATAACACAAGCACTCAGGTCACTCCACAGCAAGTACAAATATGACTCAGTTATTGTACATGCCGGTGTGAACGACCTGAGACGTACCTCCCTGGACTACATGAAAAGAGACATAGAGGAGCTCTCTGATTATGTAATCCAGGCCGGTATGACCCTGACCCTGAGCAGCATCTTACCCTCACCAAGAATGATGCCACAGTACAAAGACAAAATGATCAGTTTTAACAATTGGCTTAATTACTGGTGTCATTCTAAGGGGATCCAATGTCTGTCTGCTTGGGATGACATGCTTGACAAGCCATGCTGCTTCACAAGGGATGGCTTGTACCTGTCACCCCTGGGCTTCCGGATATTGGCCAAGGCTCTTGCCACCCCATAGTGCCTTTTTAGGCAAGGCTCAAATGACAAACCTACCTCCCTAGAAAACACAAGTGGAAAAAAACTAAGGGTAATGCTGCTCAATGCCAGAAGTCTAAACCTCAAGATGCACGCCCTCAAAGCCCTCCTCAGTATGGAGAACATCGATGTCTGTGCAGTGACTGAAACCTGGTTCAAGGCTCCTGAGAGCACCCCAGTACTATCAGGTTTTACCTCATATCATGCTTTCCGGCCCCAAAACTTGGACCGAACCACAAAAGGAGGGGGAGTATCCATTTTCATCAAAGATACCCACACCTCCAGGTTAGTGGCAACACACGAAGCATTGGAGACTATCCAGATGCAACTAACCATCGGCAAAACTGCCTTACAGTTTGTAGCATGCTACAGGCCACCCTCTCAAACTCAGGAACCCCACACAGCCTTCCTGAAGACACTGGAGAGTATGAATGTCTCTCCAAATACCATCATTTTGGGAGACTTCAACTACCCAAACATAGACTGGGAACATTACTCAAGCCCCAACACCCTAGCCCAAAGGTTCCTAGAATTCATAAACTCAAATGCAATGGAACAACTAGTCACCATTCCCACAAGAGGAGACAATATACTAGACCTGATCATCCCAAAAATGGGGACAAAATGCTCCACAACGGAAGTATATCCCTCTTTGGTAAGATCAGACCATAAATTAATCTCACTGGAAATCCACATCCCGCCCCCACCCCCTGCTCAAAAGACCACAGTGAAGAACATCTCAAAAGCAAACTTCACATTTCTTAAGACTGAAGTGGTATCCTTCAAGGCCCCTGAGCCAGTGGAAACCACAACCCACACTGCTGAATCCTTTGCAAATGCCTTCTATGGGCACCTTCAAGAATGCATGGATCATGCAATCCCAAATAAAACCAAGACCCATTCCCCCAAAGGCAGGCGCCCGGTCTGGTGGACCCCAGCCATAAACAAACTTTACAACAGGAAGAGCAAGCTACTACATGACAGAGCGAAATCCCTAAAAGGGAAGGCTTCTCTGATCAGTACTAGCAAAAAACTACGATCACTCATAAAATCATCCAAGGCCAACTTTGAGAGAAAAATCGCAAAAGACACAAAAGACAATCACAAGGCCTTCTTTAGCTATGTTAGAAACCTGGGTGGAAACTCCCAAATATGCTCAGAGTTAGTCCAAAATGACACAAAATACACTGAACCCACTGACATTGCCAACATTCTGGCAGACAGGTTCAGTGCAAATTTCTCTCCCCCCTCCCCCCCAAAAGGAGAAATAACTATCCCAGCAGAGTGTAGCCTCCGTAATATCTCAGATGCCCAGGTGAGAGCCGCCCTCTCTAAAGCTAAAAACACAGCATCAATGGGACTGGATGGTGTCCCGGGCTGTGTGCTACATGAACTCCAAGAGGAACTAAACCCACACATAAGGCTGCTGTTTAATCTTAGCCTTACTACAGGATACGTACCCAAAGAGTGGCGTACGGCAACAGTGGTCCCACTTCACAAAGGTGGTGCCTCTACGGACACTGGAAATTACCGCCCCATAAGCTTGACGAGCCTGGTCTGCAAAGCTATGGAGAGGATCATTATGGAACTCATAAACAAAAACACTGGGGACCTACAGACATTGGATCCTACTCAATTTGGCTTTGTCGAGGGCAGATCCTGCCTTTTGAACTTGGTCGACTTTTTTGAAACAGTCACTAAGGCCATTGATGAGGGTAAGGCAGTTCACACAGCCTACCTTGACCTTGCAAAAGCCTTTGACACAATACCCCACTCGGGCATCATAGACAAACTCACCAGCTTAAATGTAAACCCATATGTCACAAGATGGGTTGCAAACTGGCTCAAGGACAGAACCCACAGGGTCAGAGTTGCTGGAGCTATGTCAGACTCTAAGCCAGTCACATGCGGTGTCCCACAGGGCTCAGTCCTGGGACCCCTCTTGTTCGGCATTTATTTTTCTGAAGTACAGGCAAACATAGGAGGATTGTGGCTGACAAAGTTCGCAGATGACTGCAAACTGGGTGCCATAATTGATACTCCAGCGGACACAAACATCCTTCACAGAGGCCTCATAGAAATGGATAATTGGTGCCAGAGCCATGGCCTTAAGCAGAATGCCAAAAAATGTATAGTCATACCCTTTGGGAAAAACAAGGTACCAACAAATTACCACATAGGCGGTAATCCATTAAGTACAGAAGAGGTAATCAGGGACCTAGGGACCCAGGTTGACAGTAACCTCTCATTTGACACTCACATTGCCAAAGTGGTTAGAAAGACCTTCTATATTGCCCACCTTATCATGAAGGGTTTCACATCTAGATCAAGAGAGGTCATTGTGCCCTTGTACTCTTCTCTTATCAGGCCAATGATTGAGTACAATGCCCCATTTGGGATGTATCTCACCCGACACCTGCAGCAGTTGGAAAGACCCCAAAAGTTCCTCACCAAGAGGATAAAGGGTCTTAAACATATGTCATATGCTGCCCGACTGAAAAACCCCAGCTCTATTCAGTCGCATACCGCCTACTCAGAGGTGATCTGTGCCTGACGTACAAGGCCATGTCAAATCCTGAATTAATGGACATGCTCCACCTCAGAAAATCCAAATCCATCAGAGCCACGAGAACAAGTGACTTAAACCTCAACACAGAAATAAATAGGATGTGCTGGAGGGACAGATTCATAACCCAGAGGCTCCCTACACTCTGGAACAGAATCCCAGTCCATGTTAGGCAGAGCCCCTCACTGACTCTATTCAAGAGAAATCTCGACGAGTGGATGGGAGATCGTAGGTTTACCCCGGGGGTCATCTCTGTGTCACTACTAGACAGAGGCATAGTAAACTAAACCCTAAAAGGGCGTAGTATTCTCATCCTAAGGGGTGGTGTAAGCCACATACACTCTGGCTAGGCTTATAAATGCCTTAGGGCAGATAGCCTAGTACGAACCTATGAACCTATGAACCTATATGTTATCATCCTGACATCATACAGGTGGGATGGATTACTGTTAACTAAGTGTGGCTATGTTGTGTAGTGTCCTGGGTATGGGACTTGCAAGTGTTGGCATTGTGTTGCAAGGCGGATCTGTTTGGCTGTGGGGGAGAGGATGATATCAATAATTACAAGAGGTACTTAGCCTGGGCCCCCTTGCCCCCATTAACAGTGCCTTTTGTCATATATGTATTTGTTGTGTTCTCGTTTATATCTATAGATATATATCTGTATATACACACACACACACACACACACACATATATATATATATATATATATATATATATATATATATATATATATATAGATAGATATATATATACACACACACACACACACACACACACACACACACACACACACACACACACACACACACACATATATGTAGACGTATATATCTATAGATGTATACATATGTGCGTGTGTGTGTGTATATATATACATATATACATATATATATATATATATATATATATATATATATGCATATATTTATATATATATATATATATATATATATATATATATATATATATATATATATATGCACACACACACACACACACACACACACACACACACACACACACGCACACACGCACGCACACACACGCACACACACACACACACACACACACACACACACACACACATCTACATGTATAAATACATTTCCTGTACTGTTGAATGAGCGTTCTGGATGATATGTTTGTGAAAACATAAGGGTTATGTTTATCTGACGTGGCTTAGTGGTAAATCATTTTGGCTATGGTGTGCAGGGTACTGGGTTTGAGACTTGCAAGGGCTGGTTACCTTGTTGCTAGGCAGAACAAGGGCCGTTGGATACAGAGTGATTAAGGTAGTTGTAAGCAGGTTTGCACACATTTGCCCAACGGTAAGCAATGCTAACTTCCAGTTAAATATGTTTACAGTCAGTTAGCCTCTAGATTGCTTATCCTGTGTAGGCATTCCTTACCCCTGCAGAAACAGTCTTAAACATGCTTACTGCTGCTTAAAAGTGCTTACTCCCACTTTCCCCTGTGCTAATTTCTTTAAAAGAAAAGAAAAAAGGGTTGATAGGAAAGTGGTGGAAAAGGGGCACAAAGAGTGAAAGACAGTAGGAATAATAGCTAGGGATGTTCAGTATGGGTGTTGGGAAGGTCCATAGCTGCCCGTTTCTTCTACAGCAACAGCTGTGCATATACACAGATTTGAAGGTTGATTTGGATACTTATACCCCTGTGAGAGGGGTGAGGGCAACAATAATATGTTGTGAAGCCAATTACACCAGATTACATGTCCAGTTGACACGTGTGTGAAATGGACAGCTATGTATGGGGCAAGATTTTTTTTTTAATGTTAGAATTGGATGTTGGAGAGGGATAGTAGGTATATTTGGGGAGGTAGGTTGGGTAGGATACCAGACAGGACAGACAAGACAGCATACAGGGGCGGTATATGACACATGTGGGGGGTAAACATCTTTGAGGGGGAGGGGTGTTTGGAAGTCAGAAGCCCATGAGCCCCCTAGTGGAAACAGTGGGACTGAGGTCCCCACCCATGGGCAGTCACCACTGCACCTTCATGGCCCCAAAGGTGTCTGTGCTGTTGGATGGGTAGAAGGGGCAGGCTGACCATCTAGATGACCACGCAGCCCTCAAGCTGGTGTAGTAGATCTCCAAACTCCCTACGGAGCTTGCTATCCACCAGACCCTGGATATGACAACCGGTGACAGTATCCTGTCCATGCCCGCTCCCAGGGGGGTGAGCCCTATCCCCTGAGGTGGTTCCACCCAAAGCTGGTGCAGGACCAATGGAGGAGGAGGTCCTGGGAGGGCCCCAGGCATGCTGATGCCTGGTGCCACAACCAGATGAGGTGGGAGAGGTGGGTCAGCTGGGACCGGCCTTCCCAAATGTGCTATGGTGTTTCAATTTTAAAACATACGTGGGTTAGTAATAGTTAACACATTCCAGGATAAGGTATAACAGCATGCATAGATATTCCCATTAACTCAAAACACCAGATATGGAACAGTTGCATAGCAAACAGAACACATGCATATATTGAACCACAGTGGCCATTACAACAGCATGCATGTACATTGATTGCAGCATGCCACCAATGTGAGAGTCTTCCAACATGGCACATGCATAGAAACAAATTTCAATATTTATCAAACAATAGGACATATGTCCCACTAGTAGATTTAATTGTACACATACCGATTGAGTTGTGTATTTAGTTTATTGTTGCAGATATGGTGGGGGTGGAGAATATGTCAATTAACAACTTGTATATCCCTGTAGTTCTCATTACTTTCTTAGTCAGTGATGTGATCTGTACCTTACAGGTAGTATTATACTACCCTATGGCCTTAGTTTGGACAGTGGTATGGTTGTAGACAACTATATACATGAACTGTGTTTTACCTGCAGTATACACCTCTTACCTGGTATACCTGTGGAGGTATTGTTTACTAACATTACCTGACTGTTTCTATGCATAATCTCAGATTCCAGGTTGATGTTATGCACATACCTCTCCATCTCTTATTGCACACACTCTGGGTATGTCTTGACAACATGCAGGTGAAACTGGGACATAGTTTGACTATTGCCCTCATAAACTTTTGGTGAGTTGCTGCAATGACAGGTTTGTTTTCATATACATTTTCCAAATATTTACAGGCCTGACAGTCAGTTATATGACATTAAATGTTGGCTATATGTCAGAGATCATCATGCTGATATGCCAGGGGGACAGGGTAACAGGTAGCAGATATGGGCCAATTATCTGGACATTCTGGACAGAGCTGTACAGTTGAGGGGTATGATTCTGCATACAGTTTACTACCACTCCCAGGATTCAAACCATGCCTGTGTCTGCTAAAAATAAGACAGTGTACATCACAGTTGAGTGTGCTATATAGATATTGCTGTGTATTTTTCTCTGATTTCTGTCTATATGTCTCCCGTGGTTTTACAATCTGACCTTGTAATTATAATACTCTTATTCAGGGTTTCCTAGACAGTTTTATTATGTAGCACAGTGTGGGTGACAGTGATGAGTAATACCTTATTATTCAGAGAAACTGCAACACTAACAATGCCATACAATAGCAGAGTAAACAGTACCAGTCCAGGATTTCAATCTTTTATTTATAGGCACAGTTTTCATATCTGACAGACCTGTGGGGGAAATGTTTGTTAGCACTACCTGAATGTTGCCACACATATTACCAGATTCCACATTATTATTATGCACATACGTCTCACTCTGTTGCTGCACACACTCTGGTCATAGCTTCACAACATTGGGATGGAGATCGGACATACTTTGCTTATTATTTTTTTATTTTTTTTTTTTCTCCAAAAAAAAAAAGCTCAGCACTTGTCTTAAAAGCATCTTCTTTTCAGGCTTAGCACTTCTGTATTATACAAAGTCCCTCACTAGCAAACCCCCCCCCCCCCAGGAGTACCCACTTCCTTACTAAGTCCTCTCTCATTCAGGTACACCCCAAACTTCTTAATTTCTCTAGCATGTCGAAGGGCCAGATGCTGGCGTCCTCTCCTGTCCAGTTGGTGAATCTGGGAATATTGAGGCAATGTTACAATTGCCTCATGTACACAGACAACCCTCTCCTCCTCCCACATAACACAAATACTTGCGAGAGATGCAGCTATTTAGCCAAACTGGAGGCTGAGCTCTCTCAACTCAGGACTGGCAAGACCAGACAGGAGGAGAAGGCAACTACACAGACCACAAAACCAGTCTCACATAAAGCTATCACAACAATGAATCAAACACATAAACACACAAAGACATACTCGGAGGCTCTGAGCAAAAATTTACCTAAACAGCAGAGGCCTCCAAAGCAGCAGACACCCAAGCAACCGCCACCTCATGACACACCACAGGCAACACATAAAACACAAAATCAGTGTGCAAAGCAGTCACAGCCCTTAAGGCCAAATACAACACCAAACATACTTGTCATAGGTGACTCCATAGTCAGACACACTGACGTCCCACTCACCAGGCTGAACAAGGAGAGGATCACAGTAAGCTGCCTATCAGGCGCTAGAATCCGCCACATAACACAAGCACTCGGGTCACTCCACAGCAAGTACAAATATGACACAGTCATTGTCCATGCTGGTGTGAACGACCTGAGACGTACCTCCCTGGACTACATGAAAAGAGACATAGAGGAGCTCTCTGATTATGTAGCCCAGGCAGGTATGACCCTGACCCTGAGCAGCATCCTTCCTTCACCAAGAATTATGCCACAACATAGAGACAAGATGATCAGCTTTAACAATTGGCTTAATTTCTGGTGTCATTCAAAGGGGATCCAGTGTCTGTCTGCCTGGGATGACATGCTTGACAAGCCACGCTGCCATAAGGGACAGCTTGCACCTGTCACCCTGGGATTCCGGATATTGGCTAAGGCTCTTGCCACCCCCATAGTGCCTTTTTTAGGCAAGGCTCAAATTCTAAATCTACCACCCTAGAAAAAAAATGGGAAGAAACTAAGGGTAATGCTGCTCAATGCCAGAAGTCTAAATCTCAAAATGCACGCACTCGAGGCCCTTCTCAGTATGGAGAACATCGATGTCTGTGCTGTGACTGAAACCTGGTTCAAGGCTCCTGAGAGCACACCGGCACTATCAGGTTTTACCTCATATCATGCGTTCCGGCCCCAAAACCCGGACCACACCACAAAAGGAGGGGTGTATCCATATTCATCAAGGATACCCACACCTCCAGGTTGGTGGCAACGCATGAAGCATCGGAAACCATCCAGGTGCAAT
This sequence comes from Protopterus annectens, assembly GCF_019279795.1. Classification (NCBI taxonomy): domain Eukaryota; kingdom Metazoa; phylum Chordata; order Ceratodontiformes; family Protopteridae; genus Protopterus; species Protopterus annectens. The sequence continues at coordinate 1,180,982,504 of NC_056747.1, read as the reverse complement.
TAACCATAGGCAAAACTGCTCTACAATTTGTAGCATGCTACAGGCCACCCTCTCAAACTCAGGAACCCCACACAGCCTTCCTGAAGACACTGGAGGGTATAAATGTATCTCCAAACACCATTATATTGGGTGACTTCAACTACCCGAATATAGACTGGGAACATTACTCAAGCCCAAACTTTCTAGCCCAAAGGTTCCTGGAGTTCATAAATTCAAATGCCATGGAACAACTAGTCACCATTCCCACAAGAGGAGAAAATATACTAGATCTCATAATCACAAACATGGGGACAAAATGCTCCACACCAGAAGTATATCCCTCATTGGTGAGATCAGATCATAAACTAATCTCACTGGATATCCACATCCCCCACCCCAAACAAAAAAGACCACAGTGAAGAACTTCTCTAAAGCAAACTTCACACTACTCAAGACTGGTGTGGTATCCTTCAAGTCCCCCGAGCCAGTGGAAACCACAACCCAAGCTGCGGAAGCCCTTACAAATGCCTTCTATGAACACCTCCAGGACTGCATGGATCAGGCAATCCCTAATAAAACCAAGAGTCTTTCCACCAAGGGCAAATATCCAGTCTGGTGGACCCCAGCCATAAACAAACTTTACAATAAGAGGAGAAAGCTGTTACATGATAGAGCAAAATCCATAAAAGAGAAGACACCTTTGATCATTATTAGTAAAAAAATACGAGCTCTCATAAAATCATCCAAGGCCAACTTTGAGAGAAAAATTGCCATAGATTCAAAAGACAATCATAAGGCCTTCTTCAGCTATGTTAGAAACCTGGGTGGACACTCCCAGATATGCTCAGAATTAGTCCAAAATTATACAAAAATCACTGAACCCACAGACATTGTCAACATACTGGCAGACAGGTTCAGTGCAAACTTCACCCCCCTCTCCCTCCCAAAAGGAGAGATAACTATCCCAGCGGAGTGCAGCCTCCCAGACATCTCCAATGCGCAGGTGAAAGCTGCTCTCTCTAAAGCTAAAAACACAGCATCAATGGGACCGGATGGTGTCCCCGGCTGTGTACTACACGAACTCAATGAGGAACTAAACCCGCACATAAGGCAGCTGTTTAATCTTAGCCTTACCACAGGATACGTGCCCAAGGAGTGGCATACAGCAACTGTGTTCCCACTCCACAAAGGCGGTGCCTCTACGGACCCTGGTAATTACCGCCCCATAAGCTTAACAAGCCTGGTCTGCAAAGCTATGGAGAGGATCATAATGGAACTCATAAACAAAGACATAGGGGACTTGCAGACATTGGACCCGACCCAGTTTGGCTTTGTCAAGGGCAGATCATGCCTTTTGAACTTGGTCGACTTCTTCGAAACAGTCACCAAGGCCATTGATGAGGGAAAGGCAGTCCATACAGCCTACCATGACCTTGCAAAATCTTTCGACACAATACCCCACTTGGGTATTATAGAGAAACTTACCAGCTTAAATGTAAACCCATATGTCACAAGATGGGTTGCAAACTGGCTAAAGGACAGAACCCACAGGGTTAGAGTAGCTGGCGCCATGTCAGACTCCAAGCCGGTCACAAGTGGTGTCCCACAGGGCTCAGTCCTTGGCCCCCTGTTGTTCGGCATCTACTTCTCAGAAGTACAGGGTAACATAGGAGGACTATGGCTGACAAAGTTTGCAGATGACTGCAAACTGGGAGCCATAGTGGAAAGTACATCAGACACAGATATCCTTCAGAGGGGTCTCACAGAAACTGATAGCTGGTGCCAGAGCCATGGCCTGAAGTTAAATGCCAAAAAATGTATAGTCATACCCTTCGGGAAAAACAAGGTAACCCCAAGCTACCATATAGGTGGCAATCCACTAAGCACAGAAGAGGTTATCAGGGACCTGGGGACCCAGTTTGACAGTGGCCTTTCTTTTGACACTCACATTGCTAAAGTGGTTAGAAAAACCTTCTACATTGCCCACCTGATCATGAAGGGATTCACATCCAGATCAAGTGAGGTTATTGTTCCCCTGTACTCTTCACTTATCAGACCAATGATCGAGTACAATGCCTCATTCGGGATGTATCTCACCCGACACCTGCAGCAATTGGAGAGACCCCAAAAGTTCCTCACCAAAAGGATAAAGGGACTCCAAAATCTGTCATATGCTGCCAGACTGAAGAAACTCCAGCTCTATTCAGTCGCATACCGTCTACTCAGAGGTGACCTGTGCCTGACATACAAGGCCATGCCCAACCCAGAATTAATGGGCATGCTCCACCTCAAAAAATCCAAATCTACCAGATCCACTAGAGCAAGTGACTTAAACCTTAGCACGGATATAAATAGGACATGCTGGAGGGATAGATTTGTCACCCAGAGACTCCCTATGTTGTGGAATAAAATCCCGGTCCATGAGAGGCAGAGCACCTCGCTGGCTCTGTTCAAGAGAAATCTTGACCGGTGGATGGGAGATCGTAGGTTTACCCCGGGAATCATCTTTGTGTCACTGCTGGACAGAGGCACAACAAACTAATGGGCACAGTATCTTTTAACATAAGGGGTGGCGTAAGCCACAAAAACTCTGGGCTAGGCTTATAAATGCCTTAAGGCAGATAGCCTAGTATAAAGCTATGAACCTATGAACCTATGAACCTATTACTCTCATAACACTTTGGTGAGTTGCTAGAGTGACAGTACTGTTCTTATATATATATATATATATATATATATATATATATATATATATATATATATATATATATTTCTGACAGTAATGATGTCTGACAATCAGTTGTATGTCATTATTTGCTGCCTAAACGTCTGGGATAATTCCACTGATTTGATAGGGGAACAGGGTGACAGACAGGGAACTTACACCAATTATCTGGATTTTCTGACAATATCTGTACAGTTGTGGGGTATGATTCTGCATACAGCGTACTACCACTCCCAGGATTCGAACTATAGCTGTGTGTGCTAAAAATACAACACTTCGCGTCTCAGTTAAGTGTGCTATTTGGATTATGTTGTCTATCTTTTTACTGTTTTCTGTCTAACTCTCTCTCAGTTGTACAATATGACCTTGTGATTACAACAGTCATATACAGACATTTCTACACATTTTATTTATGTAGCACAGTGTGGATAACATGCTTAATACAACAGTACTCTTAAGAGATTGCAACACTACATTACCATATGATACCAGAGTAAAACACAAGCAGTCCAGGAGTTAGACCTTTATTGCCAGGCTGTTACCCTTTTATTTACATATTTTCTGGTTTATTCAGGTCATGCCATACACAATTCAGGTTTTATACTGGCAATTATCTTTCTACTACTTTTTGATTTATTTCTTATGTCAGTACATGCAAGATTATTACTAACCTGCCCTGCAATGTAGCCTCTGCAGGCTACAGGCATGGGCTTCCCGATTCACAGCCCGCTCATCTGCTGCTTTCAAAGACATAAGAGGAATATTTAGCCATACCTATCCATAATATACATGAGCTGGCAATTATTAAACAGGTAGTAGAATGCTGCTTACACACAGCTGGGACATCACCCATTTGCCTAGCCTCTTGGATCCACTTATCCAAGAGCTCCCTCTTCCTCCATTTCAGGTCGGCTTAGTGATGCCTGACCTGCTCACCAGTTTGAGGGATGCCAGTGGCACTGGTGAGGTCACAAACAAAATGATCTCAGGCTTCCAATTTATATTGGGAACCCTGGTACTGGCCCTGCAGCAGTCTCTGGTCCTAGTCTTTAACAAGGAGTCCTGCCATGAGTTTGGACTCCTGGATGCCTCAGCACTGCACCCGGATGCCCGATCCTTCACCCACACTGGCCGTAGTGCCTACATAAGGAAGCTGCAACCAGTTATGAGATGTATTCCCATCTGTGGGGTTTAAATAGGGCCAATTTCCCACACTTTGCCATGATTGGACGGTTTTGAAAAAGCTAAGCTATAGGCAAACCTGCTTACCTAAGGCTGGCATTGCTTAAATGGGTATACCAATGAGCAACTTGATTTAGCTGGCCTACACATTGATTACACCTAGTAAGCAGGGGTGTACAATGCTTAGCGTTGCTTAATTTTAAATTTGCACACTATTTGCAGTTTGGTATTGATTTATCATTCATTACATGTTATATATTTGTTTAGTATCCATGATACATGTTTATGTACACTGTATGGGGTCCTTGTGTTTATTAGGGGATTTCACCACTTTATTACAATGACACTTCACATCTGGACTTAATGCAGTACTCCAGATCACATATTTATGTTATATAGTAGGTTATACAACATAAAACTGTATATAAATTCCTTTCACATGTAAATTGTGATTTTGCTATAGTGAGGATCTCAGTCTTATGCACTGCTGTGATGGCTTACTGGTTAACTAGTGTGACTATATTGTATAGGACTCTGGGTTCAAGACTTGCAAGGGCTGTTTATTTTGTTGCTGGGCAGAACAGTGGCTGTTGGCTACAGAGTGATTAAGACACTTTTAAGCAGTTGTAAGTGGGTTTGCATGGGTTTGCACAAAGTTAAGTCGTGCTAACGTATGGTTAAATATGCTTACAGGGAGTTAGCTTCAATATTGCTTAACCTGTGTGCACATTGCTTACCCTTGTGCAAACGGGCTTAAACTCTCTTACTAATGCTTAAAACTGCTTGCTCCCACTTACCTCTGCATTAATTTAGAGAGAAATGAAACATGGTTCTTGGGAAAGTGGTAGATTTGGACACTCTATGGATTTATCATTCATTACACATTATACCTTCATTTTGTATCCCTAATTCATGTGTACATATATTGTATGGGGCACTTGTGTTTATCAGTGGATTTTACCACATTATTATAATGACACCTCACATCTGCATTTAATGCAGCAGTCCAGTTCACAAATATATGTTATTTAGTAGGTTATACAGCAAAAAAATGTTCATAAAGTGATTTCACGTAGAAAATGGAATTTACAATAGTGAGAATCAAACCAGGAATGACAGCTTACAAAGCAAACACTCTGACCACTACATTAATGCTTCAATTGCATGCATCTTTCTATTTATCTTCTTGTGCCATTTAAGCTACAGTATGCATAGCTAAGCAATGGGCAAACCCGGACACCTACAGTTAAATTTAATCTGCTTGATAAAAAAAAAATCCCTACTGCTATTTTTTCTTGGAGGGACAGGTTTCACTTATTGCTGTGGATTCCTGCGTGCATCTGTACATTTGACAGACATCCTAGCAACCCCTATATCTCTCAACCTCTTCAGGCACACTACCTGGACAAAGCTTGACTAATTGTGGTACAACTACGGACATATTTTCATTATTGCTCTTATAAACATGAGACAGTTGCTAGAGCATTAGAATTTGTTTGAATATACGTTTATGACAGATTTGAAGTCTAACACTGAAATGTATGCATTATTTACTAACTTCAATCCTGAGATCATCCCAGGGATTTGCCAGGACAATTGGGGTGCTATATGGGCGTGCAATATGAACATTCTGCGATGATTTGTACAGTTGGGACATATGCAGCCTCTTGTGAGTGTTCTTGCTCATTATAATTGCCGGGTGGCACTTTCTGAGTGGAGGGACATATGTATTTTGAGTCTCAGACACACCTCCTGCACTCATCCATGCTCCTTGTCTATTCAGGAGCAGAGACAGCACTGCTGTGCTGCTCCTACTGAATCCCGGTGTGTGTGTGTGTGTGTGTGTGTGTGTGTGTGTGTGTGTGTGTGTGTGTGTGTGTGTGTGTGTGTGTGCTTGTGTGTGTTTGTGTGTATATGTGTGTGTGTGTGTGTGTGTGTGTGTGTGTGTGTGTGTGTGTGTGTGTGTAGTCCAGCTGCAGTTTAAAATTTAGGAAGGGGTCCAACCAAACCTGTAGTTATTGGAATGAAGAGACATTTGTTATTAAGATGATCAAGGATTTTTAGAGGCCTGGAGACAGAAGTGAGCTATTGCCTAGTGCCAAAAGCACTGTTTTTGTTTCAGAGGAGTTTATTAGTAATTGTTTATCATTGTCCCACTGAATAAGGACATAAAAATCAGCCTAAAGTTTAAGTTCAAGTTCAAGAGAAGAGAAAGAATGGTTGGAGTAGAATAGGACCATGACATCAGCATAAAGCAGGTAAGGAGGATTTGGTAAATGAAAAGAAAGTTTGTTAGTGAAGACAGAAAAGAGGAAAGGTGCCACAATAGATCCTTGGGGAGGGGGGGGGGCACCGTTCTGCAGAGGGACTGATGCAGAGGTAGAGGAACTGAAATTAACTTAGAGGTAACAGAGATAAATATTTTTTTCAGAATTAAGCAAATTAAAATTACTAACTAGAGTTAATTGATTAAACTAGTATGGAGTGGGGGCACAGGTGGGCTTATTTAGTAGTTATAAATAGTTTGAATCAAACCCAACAGTTCTCCAAGCACTTGCCAAGTGGAAGGTAAAATAGATGAACAGTATAAAATGTCACTTGCAGTTTTGTAAGTCTTAGCCATGTCAGGCAGTTAATAAAAACTTTAGAGCTTCCAATTACATTTGCATCTGTACAGCAGAAAGGCTGCAGCAGCACGCATCTTATGTAGTTATTTACTTATTTGTTGGGCCCTGACAAATGCTGTTCTTGTTCTGTTCAAGTGTTTCATTAAAAGAAAAAAATGTTCCAGAGTTATTTCTGTATAATGGGTTTCCAGTATCACAACTATTTTAATGATTTGAATTATTATTATTATTATTATTATTATTATTATTATTATTGTTTTTTTATTTAACTATTTTAACTGTTGTATTTTGATTGTTTATTTTGTATATAAATGTTTTCTAAACCTGGTATTTAGTTACAAAATGTTCTATCCTTTAAATGTTATAATAATGTACATTTTCTTTTGTTGTTCATTGCTGCCTTTGTATTGTATTGCCTTTAGTGTGGAGCTTCTCTCGATGACTCTACTGATAAAGGAATACGTCAGCCCATTCAAAGTACTCTAGTTAGCATACGGAATTAGATAAATAAAATGTATTTTTGCTGAAACAAAATATGGTGTATGATTAAATATATTTTATTGGAGGATGGAGCATAGACTGCAAGGAAGACCAAGCTGGAATGGCACGAGGTGTGGTAACAAGACATCTTGTACATGAACAGACTGTATATTTTTGATTGCACAGTAGAAAAGGGCAGAAAAAATGAGGTTCCCTTTAATTTTACTTTTTATAGTTTTAATGTTGACAAAAACTTTTGCAGGTCTGAAATATTTAACATGTGCACGGCACTAAGCCGAAACTTCCGAAAAATATGTAAACCACATAAAAAAAAAATAAGAATGATTCTGGTGACTGCACTGGAGATATCCATTTAACAAATAAAAAACAAACTGAACTGTTTAAGCCAGGAATGGAGAAAATAATTTACCAAGTTTTCTAGGAAGAAATGAATTTTGTCACAAAAGAAAACCTACACAATGGCTTAGAAGCACTGCTCTTGATATCTAGCTTATTTCAGACAGTTCAAGCTTGAATGCGTATATGTGTTTGTGTGTGCATGTGTGTTTTTGTGTGTGGTGGGTGGTAGTCTGCAATAGAAGCACTATCCTGAGCAGCATCAGATTTAGACACTTTTCAGATTTTCCCTTTCATAATGTGGAAACTGGCTCTGTAAAGGAGCACCATGATTGCTTACTGGTGATGGACACCAAATGCTGCTATATTGTAGATCTATTGAATTTGTTAGAATTTCATTATCTAGATCATGGAGTATTCTGTTTGTTGTAGAATTTTCTGGGTTCTTGGTGACAGATTTGCAGTGATTCTGAATTATACAAGTTTGACACAAAGCAAAAGGTGTCACTCGACTATATGGTAGAGTGGTACAGCACACCTCTATGGTGATTTTGGCTTCCACGACCTTTACTATGTACTTACTGCTAATGATGATGATCTGATAAACTCAGTGCTGACCTCGTAGTTACAGTGATGGTACAATGTCATGTTATGCTGTGCTACTGATGAATCACTGTGCAAAGAATGAGCAACAGGCTTAGAAAAACGTAATACTTGTGCTATTGACAGTACGGGTACTCATATGGGTATTTTTGCTGTTGGTAAATTGAGGAATGTGAGGGGTGATGAGAACAGCTGGTTATTTTTGTCCTTTCAAAATGCTGACACTGCTTTAATGGATCCTCTTCAGTTATAGCTAAGTTAAATGTCATGAAGCATAGACACATTGAAAGAAATGCCTTCATTTGGCATCCTATATTTAATTTTTAACTGTGCACATGCAGGTATTTGTATGTGTTCTGGAATCACACATCTTTAACCTTGCGTCATGTACAATGTTGATGAATGCTTTAGTATTACATGAACATATACCACTGAACAGTGGTTTTAGTATATCATGTATTTGTTCTCTCACCACTGAGAATGTGTTCAAAAATGCATTTTGTTGGTGTCTTTTATATTGCAAGAGCTCTTGTGATCTCTACTAAAGTTAAAAAATGTCTTTCTGGTTATGCCCTCAAGTTAGCTGAGGGGGAATGATCCAGCTTCAGCTGATGTCCTCAGGCTCCACGTTGTTCACTGAGATTGCAACAACCATTTGGGATCTCTTTTATCAAAGATGTCTGGCATTCACTCAGTAGCTGTTTTTAAAAGAGCTTTATGAAACTATTTTTATTCTCACTTTGGCTTACATTTCATCTAGTAAAATCATCTGTGTTAATTTCTGTTTATTTTGAGGTGCCCAGGCATGTAAAAACACATTACATATAAACTGACCAGCATTGTTTTGTGATATTATAGATTCATAGCTGGCAGAAGGAGTAGGAGGTTAAATGTCTAGGTCACAGTGGCAAATCTAAGATGGAATTAGATACACTGTCATCTACAAATGAACTTTTCTTGCTATATTTTGTTAATTTTGTGATTCCAGATCCTTCTGGTTTAGTGTCCCTTCGGTTATTTTACCAACCTCCTGTGGGATTCTCTGCATTTACCCCAGTTACCCAGAAATATAATTATTTCAGAGTCAGATGTCTGTAAGCATGTAGAGGTGGCTCAAGCAAGTCAAAGTTATGATTCCAGTGTTTGCACCTTGGTGCTACTGTGTTTCATGATTTATATGACTGCATTACAATAGGCAACAGGCTGTTTTTTCATGCAAACATTACATAAATACTGAATTCTCAAAATTCAATGATTAACAGTGAGGCTATATGCACCCTGCTTAATATAAGTGTGCTGCTTGCATGTTTTGGGTGTCAGGTAGTATTGCAATGTTCCTTTAGGAAAAACAAATTGTTGCCCATTGCAACACGCCAATTGTCAACTCAGAGGTCTGTTTGTTCCCCAGAGAGTCCAGTATTTCAATGTCTGCCTTGTTAATATCATGTATGAATCATCTCCTGTTCTATTGTTCAGTGTGCTTAGTGAGTCCATGTTTTTAAATTTTCTGCTAAGCAGCAAGCCTTGTTTTTGTCTTAGATTAAATAATTTAAATTATGATATGTGTTGCTGTGTGTCCTTCAAAGTTTTAACTGTTAAACAGCACAGAGTTATAACTGAATGTCTGTGTGTTCTTACAAGTTTTGGCTGCCAAACAGCATATATTTAGAAGTGAATGTAATACAAATATCATCAGGAACAATGTTCATTTAACTCAATGATGTTTCTGTCAGTACTAATTAGACTAAGTCGTCTTAAGGTTTTAATGACGTTACTAAATAATTCTTTATTTTTGTTTAGAGTACAGGCAGTAAAATAGTATGTTTTGCCATCATAATAACATGTAAGGGTTACAGTACAGTGACTGATATCCATCAGAGTTACTCTATGAGATGTACAGAGTTACGCTTTCCTGAAACACATAAACTACATTTGGTTAACTAGGCACATTGTTTTTATGACTTAGAGATATGGATAACAAATGCTTGTAGTACTAGATCTAGTTTCTCATTGTTCAAAAGCCAACAATCATGTAAACTATGCAATGACATTTGTAAGACAGAACTGAATATGGATCAAAAGCAACAGAAGTGATCAGAAAAGTAGGCAGCAGCAAAGCAAGAACTGATCATCAATCAATATGCAATTAAATATTACATAGTTTGTGTTATATACACTTTTTAGTCTGGCCCCCAAGGATCCATTCTGGGTCCTCTGCTATTTAATACTTTCACTAATGACCTGAACACTGCAACCAGGTGTGCTTCCATCATACAGTATGCAGACAATTCACCTCTCATTTGTTCAGTGAAATGCTTGGATAAACTGAAAGAACTTATGCAAGAATGGCTCTCCTTAGTCGAAACATGATTATCAGAGTCCTAACTTCTGCTTAACTCAAAGGAAACAAAGCTAATCCTTTTCACATCGAAGCCACTAGCTGCCCAAAAACACCAGTAAATCATCTCATCATCCAAAACTCCTGTGATCTAACAAGTAACGTATATTAAGCTCTTGGGAGTCACCAGTGATGAAAAACTAAAATTCGACCACCATGTAAAACATGCAGTAAAAAAACCAAACAAACAAACAAACAAAAAAATCCCTCCTTTTGTTATAGAGAAATATCATTTCTAATACATAAGGCTAGAACTGCTATAGCAAAAACCTTCCTATCCCCTACTCTTTGTTAAGACACCCTAATTCTAATTAACCTCCACTCCACCCTACTCTCCTCACTAGAACAATTCTACAATAAACTAGCAAAGTTCGCTACCAGTGACAAATTCAGGACCCACCAACACATTCCCTTAAAACAACTTAAAGGACTAGAGCTCAGGCAATGTTTAATTCATTTGCAACTAGTTTCCAACCACAGACTCATATACCAGCCTGACAAATGGCCCAGCCTAAGTAATAACCTCCAGCTGTACATACTCAGCAGGCCAATTTGCTCAACTGACAAACTACTGCTAACAATATTTGAGTCAAACAGCAAAGATCTGTACTACTCATACCTCTAAAAAATCTGGAACTTCAGCCCACTACCTGTTAGACAAGTAGAAGATCTTAAATCCTTTAAAATTCTTCTAAAGCAACACCTCACTAACACAGAGCTTTGAAGATGTTCCTCCGCAGTCTGAGTTTCTCTCCCACCCTATCTGTATTACTAATACTATTGTATTGACTGTAATTACTTGTATAATACTGTATGTAGAATGTTTTACTATCTAATGGATGTATGTATTGCTACCATTGTGTTCTTCTGAATTGTGTAAGATTTCTTTTCCGATTACTCTGATTATCTGTGATGTACATTTTTTCTGGAACTTTTCTCCTCAGACCTCTGCTGAAAAGGGGCATATCTCCTTGTTCTGTTGAATAATCCCAGAAAACAAATGCAATAAATAATATCCTACTAGTTTAATGGTAGTGTTCACACTAGTTTGGCAGAGGTAATTACAGAACCAGATATGGAACTGTCTATTGCATCACCGAGACCTGGACTAATGCCGTAAGGCTAGAGAAAGATGTGGGTCAACTTTGTGGTGCGGAGGGGTGCCACCTGCCTGATTAGTGAGTCTGGTTACTGAGGAACTGGTCAGAGGAGAGGGTTAGAGAGGAAAGTGACTTGTTGTACCTGCTGTCCATCTTCAGGTGGAGGGGTAAGCCTTTTGTTGTAACCATGTACCTCTAGCATTGGCTAGACAGTGATACCACACCTGTGTTTGCTGCTTAGTTATAGTGGTTGAGATGGGGATTGGCTGCTGTTGTAGCAGATTGCCTTAGAGCCTTGGAGCTATGATACACATCAGGTGTCACTGCATGCTCGTTCCCCTTTTGGCTACAGTTCATCCCCCCATCCAATTGCTTTTCCCTGCAGAAGTAAAAAAAAAACCTGCCCCAGCTACATCATGACATTTTCCTACTTGTCTATTACCCTCTATGAAAGAATGAATGAACCAGATGAGGAAGAAAAAAAAAAACAAGAAGCAATGGTGAAGTAAGGGGGGAGGGGCTCCACTGCACAAGGGGGAGTCAGAGACACACCTGGAGCTATAACCCTGTCATCCTTATTTTTTCTAGTGGAAAAAAAACAATGGGCAAACATTAAGTTGGATAAGTTGGTAAGTTACTTATGGGCCAATAGGCTGCAGGATCACAATCAACAGAGATTCACAAGCAAAAGAATATTTGTTAATTAGATAAGTGATATGATTGGAATTATGTCAATAGCTGCACATGAGATGTCTATAATCTACACTGTTGAGAACAGCTGGCCAAGCTATATACCATCTGCACACCATTGTTGCCACATGGTCCATATTAGAAATCTGCTGGATGCGCATTATGGTATCCGCTGAGATATCTCACATAAGGTGATGCCGTGTTAATATGGATGTTGAACAGTAGGTACAACAAAGAACATATAAGGGGGCTGTTGCTAATATGCGTGTAGCATTACAAAGATTTAATGTGTAATGGAGTCAGGCTTACACAGTGTTGTACTTGCACAGATGATGCGCACAGTGTAACAGACATTGTCATATACCATGAATGTAGCACAACCATTGAGAAATCTGAAGAAGGAACTTTTCCATGTTTATTAAAGTGATGGGAGGTGGATAATATTCCCTTGTAGGGTAAACCTACACATTGCCATTGGAGGTATTCCTCCCATGTAGGGTTCTCTGTCAAGTGACATCCCTATTTACATTCATCAGCTGTATCATGTATAGATATGCAGTGCATAGGTTGCTCAACCCATTTGGCAGGCAGCTGGTGACCCGATGAACACTTCTTTTTGCATAGTATAGCTCTAACCTCATATTAACAATCTATGTACTGCATATATCTGTGACCCATTTTAGCCACAACCAGGGCCACAAAGGCACAGATATATGCAGTACATAGGGAAAGTTTAGAGTAGCCAGTCAATTAACTTATTTTGGGAGGAAACTGGAGTATCCAGAGAAAGCCAACACAGAAAAAGGGAGAACACTCAAAGTCAAAGTAGAGTATGATTGCAGGTTAAGAATGAATATTAGATCAGGGAGCTGTGATGCTGTGATTTTAGATACTGAGCTAAAAACAAACCTAACTTATTATATCCAGTGAATGCAGTATTTTTAGATTTTTCTTAAAGCATTGGACTCAGATCCACAATGAAGGTTACTAGCAATGCTTGCTAGAAGCAAAGCCTAGAATGCTGAGGTTGGTGAAGAAACGAGCTTTTTGGAAATAGAAGAATGGTGATAAAAGGGGGCATTGTTAGAGAAGAAGTAAGTGATCAACAATGCATGATAAGGTTTGGTTTTAAGGATGACATCATATAAATGCATTTGTCATACTTCTCAACAAGGGCAGAGAACAGGATTAGTTGACTTGTTATAGATGACACAAACACTGAAACAATAGTGCAGGGTGGTTTGGTAGTCTATGAGAAGATTTAAAGACAGGGGAAACAGGAGGCAGACAAATCACAATCAGCATTCACTGTCAACAATTACAAAGTTCTGTGGTTTGGGAATAATAACCTTTGGGGGCTGAACCATGAATACAGAAAGAGAAAGGCAATGGATGGCGTGAGTTACAAAGAAAGGCTAAAAATGGTGTGGAAGTATCCAAAATAAGAAAGGAGCATAAAATAACTTCATGAAACAATGAAGGACGGTAGTGAGTTGTCCATTTCAATATGAAAGTCTAAAGAAGGAGTAGAATATGCATTTAACAGTAGGAGAGGACATGGTTAATGTCTGACATGAGGAAATGCTACTTCAAGAAAAGGTGGTGTAGCACTTTAACAAGCTTTGAGAAAGTATAATTGACTACAATACTATGATAGGAATCCAGAGGGCATGTCATAGGTAGAAAATATAAGGGAAGAGTGTGGGTGTTCATCTTCAGATTGTTATCTGCAGCTGATGGGCACACATGCTAGATTTTGAACTTCTTCTGCCAGCAGAAATGTACATTTATATACGGTGATGTTTAACTGTGACTTGGTGTTATATAGTACTAATCATGATTCATTGGTCGTACTGTTTTAGCAATGATGGCAAAGCCAGTATGGATGAAAGATAATGGGAGTAGATAAACCAGCATGACAGAAAAAAACTCATTATTATTCATGAATTTTGTTTTTTTTTAAAATGATATTCCTTGCCTTTTATAAACAAGTCCATTCTACAAAATAATTTTTTCTGGTACCTGTAAGCAGGTATACGGTGCTAGAGTGGGTTTTGTGCAACTGATGGTGTGCCACTGAGACAGCGTGTTTTTAAGTAGGTTCTTCAGTTTCATATAAGGAGGGAATAAAACGTAGAATGCTAGATAAAGTTACTTTTAAGACCAAAAATACAGGTAGTGTACTACAGCTAAAAAGATTTATTTTATGTAAAGAAATAGTCAAGTTGCAGTGTTATTGTAGAAGTGGTACATAACAGAAAGCAACAGCAAAAGGCGAATGGAGCTGGAGGAAGGTTTTCCCAGATTACCTTACGGTAAATGAGCAATGTTAGCACTATTTAAATAACTATGCTCAAGAAGGGTTTGAGTATGTGACTTACAGACACGAGAATGGAATATTATGGATATAAGGATGGGTAGCATAGTGGGTCCTAACTTAAGGGTTTTTTTTAATAAATATGGAAACATGAAAGATATGCTCATTTACTCTGATTTTATACTACCCCAAAGCCTGTCTCAAAATGTTTAGTGGGTTCAAGGAATGTCGGAATTACAACTTTTTTGTTTCGCCGTAAAAGTGAATTACTGTGTTTGCCCTGTAGATGGCACTTTTGTATGTGTCAGGGATATTATTACTTCAGCTGTTATTAGCTTTCCCCTTGTTGAATATTTAAATCCAATAACTCATATCAAAAATAACATACTCGAGAAAAAAAATCACTGGCAATTTGAACATTTGCAGAAGAATGAATAAACTGAGTTACAACAAAATGCGAAATGAACTAAGCTTAGGGACCACATATATGTCAGATAATATTTAAAATATGCAACCATACTGTCTCCTAGTTTAAAAAAAAATCCATTAAGATGTTGCTTTTAACTCAAAAGCATGTAAAAGCAAGATTCGGAGTAGTCACTTTGTAAATTGCCATAATACTTCTGTAGCTTCTTTCAGATTCATGTATTTGAAACATGTGCCATCAAGGAAAGGGATTAATAAACTAAATACACTTCAAAATAAGCTTACGTTATTTATAACTAAATTATTATAAACCGTTTGGTATAAACAAAACATTTGATGCCTTACTGGCTTTAGAAACTGAATTCATTTAAATAATTTCTATGAACAAAATATTGGATGTGAAGGATTTCCTTTAAATATTTTGTATGCCTGCCATTTCACATCACAAGAACATTGGAATTGCTTAGTGCTTGATTACTGACTTGTTTTGACCTATAAATGGTAAAGATTCCTGATGTGATTTACAGCTCCTCGAATGGACTTGCTCCTGCGGTGACAGGAACTCGGCTGTAAATCAAGAACACAAAGCTGTTATTGTGTTGAGGAAAATGAAGTGTGAATATTTCATTTTTTTTTTAGTTGCTGTCTTTATTAATGTTAGAATGCAGCAAAGAAGGTAGTTGGGGGCACACAGAAAAATGGGAAGCGGCATTACCAGTAGAAAACAAGAAGCTAGTATTCCCCACTGTTGACATTGTTGAGACATCATCTGTAGGACTGTCTGTGCTGTTTTCTAAAGGCTTCTTCTTCACAAAAAAAAGTCAGTCCGAGAACAGCAATAAAACAGTACGTGAACTATACATGGACCTATATGTAATAAGTATAATTCTAAAAAATAAAGGAGGGAGATGGCATTGTGACCATGATAGACAGCATCTCAAGGGAATCATTGGAGTAATGTACTGACATTCTAAGACAGAGATGTAAGACAAAAATACATTATTATAGGATACGGTGAGGATACCTAAGGCAGATGTGAGGAAGTATACTTTTACAGACAAGGTGGTAAAGAGTTCTACTATGAAATACTAAGTGGCAAAACTTTAAGCATTAGACATACTAAAAACTATTGCCTTAAATACAAAAGGGTGAAAAATAAAGTGTAAGTGCTTTTTGCAGGAGAGTAAAAGGAAAATGCATTTATAATCGCTTCTAGGTTGCATTCATTTTGTTTGTTAATAAAAGCAGTGAGAATTTTCGTACTGAAGGTCTGTCAAGCAGATGTTCAAAACTGTGTAATATAAAAGAACAGCTTTATGCAGGTTGTGGCATAAGTCCTGAAATTATTTTTACTTGCTTTCTATCTTTTCCAGTCTTCATCAGTAGAAAAGTGAAGAGTGCTACTCAAAAGTTATGACTTTATTTTCAGTAAATCCATAGTTTGTATCTACTTGTGACCAAGTGATTTATAATCTGTGTTGGAGTAACTAATGCTTGAAGTCAGGAATATTTTTTTCTGATGAAGCCTCATTTTTTAGATGAAAGCGCTAAAATGTTACAATAAATGTGTTTTGGTTCGCTGAATCTTATTGCTAACATGTCCTGGTTCACTTATACAGATTTCGGTTAATTTATTGTGAAGTCAGGAACATGCCAAAAAGGTATCCCTCAGAACATTTAGCATTCATAAGAACCTTTACCAGAGAATGGGGGTGCCATGTGGTGACACAGACACTGACACAGGACACAGGCTTGACTGTATACAGCATAAAAAGAACAAAATGGGACTTAAAGTTTATAACATTTCCTCTCCTGAATCGTGCCCTGTACACAGACCTTATGTAATAGTGTAATTGACATCTCCTAAACAGTGGTAAACCACAATGCTCTTATACCAATGACAGGTGTCCCCCAAGGTTCTCTTCTGATGTCTAAGTTGGCCTTGTTTAACACTGGTTATTTAGTTCTGCTGTTACCGAATTTAACAAAACTTTAGAGGCCTATGATCTGATTATGTCTAAGGGGACAAAAAGAGAAACTAATTATACAGGAACCTACGGAATAAAATTACCTTGTTATGTCACTGTCTGTTCAACAGTATGGTACAGTGAATATTAGAAAGAAAATGTTTCTGACATTTCTCATCCCACTCAAACTGGGAGTAAAGTAGAAGACTTTAAACTTTAAATGATATGATAGTTAGGATTAAGGAATACATACACCTGGGTATGGTTAGACACAGCTCTGTCTTTTCAGTGTTGATGGTGGATGGAATTCATATAAAATTTGAATATCATGCAAGGAGACTGCAGTACATAATTGCCTTGCTGCTTAATAACACAGCCTTCTTCTACTGAGCAGTAAAGTTCTTCACAGGCATGTGATTTAAATACCACAGACTGTGGGCTTAGCATATTTAAATTAGACCTTGGAACATTATACCACAGTGCACTCAGGATCCTTGCATAGATGTCCGTGCTATGCAAAATCCATGCAAAGTCTTGCATAAAATGTATAATTGTGCACATCAGTTAGCTACATGCACAAAATGCATACTTATGTGCATCAGTTAACTGCATACACAAAAAGCATGTGTTTCAATTAGCTACATGTATAAAATGGATAATTGTGTCAATTAACTGCATGCATAAAATGCATAATTGTGTGCATCAATTAGCTGCATGCATAAAGTGCATAATTGTGAGCATCAGTTTGTTGCTTTGCACTTATGCATTACAATGGCAGACTCTGAGAAGTTCAATGTGGACTAGCTTCACCATGTTCAGATTGCCAATCTATGTAAGTAGCACAGAATTACATATTTGATAGTGTTTATGTAAAATATGAATATGTGTCTCTGTGTGAGCATGTGTGTGTGTGTGTGTGTCTGTATGTGTGTGTGTGTGTGTGTGTGTGTGTATGAGACACCCACTGCTAGAAGTCAGCTGTGGCTGACATGGACATGGATAATGTAGATGCAGACTTTGTTGGCACTAGGTATATGTATATTTGTGTGCATGCATGTATCTGTGTGTGTGTGTGTGTGTGCGTGTGTGTGTGTGTGTGTGTGTGTGTGTGTGCACATGTGCATCTGGTGTGTGTGTGTGTGTGTGTGTGTGTGTGATGTACATGTGGCATGTGTGCGTTTGTGTGTGTGTGTGTTGTACATGTGGTATGTGTGTCTATGTGTGTGTGTGTGTGTGTGTGTGTGTGTGTGTGTGTGTGTGTGTGTGTGCATGCGTGCACGCGTGTGTGTGTGTGTGTGTGTGTGTGTGTGTGTGTGTGTGTGTGTGACTGCTTGAGTCTCTCTGCAAATGTGCATGTAGTTTTCCTGTCTATAGTTTATACTGCATGACAGGGAAAGCTGCGTAGATCATACGGAAAGAGAGAGAGAGAGAGAGAGAGAGATGAGCTACAGTGTCTGTTCTACTCATCTACCCTTGTCAGATAGCCATTTGGGTAAGTAATTCTCTAGAGGATATGTCTGCACATGCGTGTGTGTGTGTGTGTGTGTGTGTGTGTGTGTGTGTGTGTGTGTGTGTGTATGTCCATACGTCAGAGAGACTATGTGATTACATAGGTATGCCTGTGTGTCTTTGAGTACCTGGGTGCAAGAAATATGTTTCTTTGTACATACCTGGGCTATTTACTAATGCATGATGGTGCAGTGCTCAGCTTACATCTTAGTTATGCAAATGATGTATTAATGTGATTCAGCCCAATGCAGGTTGTGCGTGACTGTGCAATGCATTGATTTTAGGCCATTTCATCTTTTTCTCAGCAATGTGAGTTTGTAAGTCGTGCTACTGTGAGCATAAGTATGAAGTCCATCCAAAATGCTGAAGCAGCTGAAACTGAGCCATAGGCTTACTTATTTGCACATGTTTGAATCTAGAAGGGTATTAGTATTAATCTGCTGAAGTTAGAATATGGGCAGCTAATCATTAGCCTTGATTTGGTGCATATTGTTTGTATTTACAAGCCGCACTTGACAATATTTGTTGATCCATTTCACATTTGGATCCTCTGGAGCATGAATGACTACATCTGCAGAGAGCAAGGTGGCTTTCTGTCACAGCTCATGCCACTCTATGGAATACTATACAGTCCCTTAGGTCATATGCTAGAAGCAACCTCATTATGTACTGACAATTTGGGATCAAAGGGCCCTGAACTTAAAATGATTGATATCTAATTGAGTTGCAAAAGAAAGACATTTAGTATATCACTAGAACCACGTGGAGTCTATTGTCCCAACAGGTTATGTATGAGTAAAAATGTGTTTGTTTGAACAAAGCTTCTGAAATAAGTATAGTCAAATCTCACTGTTTCAAGTAAAATGGTTCATTACCTTTCATAAATGTCTGCGAGGCTATATGTTTTATAGTTTTCAGTTAGAACTTTGTGTTGTCAGGCATATTTTGCCTTGCAATAGCTTAATGTTTTAATTGCTGTCATTACCTCCCTCCCTCCTTTGTAAATGCCGCGGTGGTATGGCGGTAGCATTGTTACCTCACAGCAAGAGGTTCTCCCGTTTGATTCTCGGTGTGGCTTGGGAGTGCCTTCTGTGTAGAGTCTGCATGTCCTCCTCGTGGTTGGGTAGCATTCCAAATACATGCGTGCTTGCCTTCCTTGAAGGTTGGGCGTCGAGCTGTCACCTCGGCGTTACGTAAAAATCTACTGGTAATCATTAGTGGACCGGAGTTCTGCTGTAATGACCCCTTACCGGGAAAAGCCGAAAGACAAACAACAACCTCCTTTGTGCCCTTACCTATCTGATTACCTTTCCACTTCCTAATGATGTCTTTCAGTATCTTAATACATGTAATCTACCGTATCAAGCATTACCCTCTGTGATCCATTATGACTTGTACCTCGTAAAGTTACTGTGATTCATACGCATGTTTTATAAATGATATTTTCTGCCATTTGCACCTTTTGTCCATGTTGTAACTGAAAAGGATTCTCAGACAAGTCTTATTATCTACTTAAGAAAGAATAGAAGGAAAGAAAAAAGAAAGAAAACTGTCCCTAATTTCTTAAAATTTACACGTCTAGTATAATACTAATTAAAATACAAATAAAATATCTTTCTTTGTACCATTTCTACTTCCTGCTTCTTACGAAAAAAAAAGACAAAACATCATGCCCAGAATAGAAAATGTGATGCACCAGAATATATTACTGTGAACTGGATGTTTAAAAGACTGCATTAAAAAGAACCACACTTAGTCTGTTGTTGCACAAACATGCATTTTTATTGTTTAAATATGCTTGTTGAGTCGTTACACAGATAATTCAGCAATACTTTCATAGCTCTCAACTTTCCATATCCATAATGAGGAACACTACCTCTCATAATGAGGAACAAACGGGCAAAATGTGGAACACTTAACTGACAACTTAGTAATAGCTTCAGCAAAGAAACTCACAGGTAGTTAAAAGGTATTACATTACTTTTCATACATCTTTCTTTAGTGCTTGTTTAAACTTTGTTGTTCTATTTTTTCTTGGAGCTTCCCTCTCCCTGGGCCTTGGCTGAAAATGGGCATTGTACCCAGTTGGACTTTCCCAGTAAAGAAAAGCAAATAAATAAAACTGCAGAAGGAAACTCAACAAAATATGTTTGCCCACATTATCAGAACATGGAATAGAATTATGTCAAATTTATCACACATACTTTGAATAATGGAAAGCATAATTACAACTAATACAAATAACTTCTTCCAGTATATCTATGCGCAAAAGAAGAAAAAAATAATTACAAATTTGACAAAAAATGTGCAAACAAGTCAAAGACAGCAATGTCTGATCAGAAAAAAAAACAAAAAAAAAACAGAAATATACGAAAGTGAAGCAACAAAATGTTTAGTCAGCAGGAAGGTGGGTGTGGCATAGCTAAGGTTTAAGTCCAGATACAAGGATCACAATACACTGGTGTGGATTAGTTAGCAGCTCCATGGAACAACTTGGCAACTGACATGACTATGAATTGTTCAGCTGGAATAGGTCTGTGCTGTCCCAGTGAGCATCTTACCCACCCACACTACAACTACACAACAGCACAAATCCAAGCACCCCATGATACAAAACAGTACAAATCGTAGCTACCCACACTACAACTACACAACAGCACAAATCCAAGCACCCCGTGATACAAAGCAGTACAAATCATAGCTACTCACACTACAACTACACAACAGCACAAATCCAAGCACCGCATGATACAAAGCAGTACAAATCATAGCTACCCACACTACACTGCAGCACAAATCCTAGAAAACCACCATGCAAAGCAGTACAGATCCTACCCACCCATAGTACATAGCAGCACAAATCCTAGCAACCCACGCTATTCAGCAGAACAGATCTTGACTACCAATGCTACACAGCAGCACAAATCTTAGCAACCCATGATACAAAGCAGTACAGATCATAGCTACCCACACTACACAGCAGCACAAATCCTAGCAACCCACGCTGTTTAGCAGTACAGATCTTAACAACCAATGTTACACAGCAGCACCAATCCTAGCAACCCATGATACAAAGCAGTACAGATTGTAGCTACCCACGCTACACAGCAGCACAAATCCTAGCAACCCATGATACAAAGCAGTACAGATCATAGCTACCTACACTACACAGCAGCACAAATCCTAGCAACCCACGCTGTTTAGCAGTACAGATCTTAACAACCAATGTTACACAGCAGCACCAGTCCTAGCAACCCATGATATAAAGCAGTACAGATTGTAGCTATCCATGCTACACAGCAGCACAAATCCTACCAACCCATGATACAAAGCAGTACAGATTGTAGCTACCCACACTACACAGCAGCACAAATCCTAGCAACCCACACTGTTTAGCAGTACAGATCTTAACAACCAATGTTACACAGCAGCACAAATCCTAGCAACCCATGATACAAAGCAGTACAGATTGTAGCTACCCACACTACACAGCAGCACAAATCCTAGCAACCCATGATACAAAGCAGATACAGATTGTAGCTACCCACACTACACAGCAGCACAAATCCTAGTAAACCATGCTATACAGCAGTACAGATCTTAGCAACCACATTACGCAGCAGTGCAATTCCTAGCAACCCATGATGCAAAGCAGTACAGATCCTAGCAATACACACTACACAGCAGTACATATCCTAGCAACCCATGATACAAAGCAGTACAGATCCTAGCAATACACACTACACAGCAGTACATATCCTAGCAACCCATGATACAAAGCAGTACAGATCCTAGCAATACACAGTACACAACAGTACATATCCTGGTAAGCCACACTACATGGCAGCACAGATCCTAGCAACCCATGCTAAACAGCAGCACACATTCTAGCAACCCACTCTGCAAAGCAGTACACATTCTGCAAACTCACAGTATACAGAAGCACAGATCCTGTCAATCTCCATTACATAAGAATACAGAGAGAAGGATTTAATGTAGACAAAATCTCCTGGCTTTTTCAAAGTTTGTACAGGTGTTGGCACAGTCTTTGACAGACTGTGTTCTTAACATGCAACACCAGTTTTGATAAAATGTTAAGTGACTTCTGAAAGATGATGGGGTATACCAATCATTTGAAATATGTTTTCTTAACTCATTTTACCTAAATGAGAAGGTAAATGGTAAGCTTTAACCAAATCTGTTAAGAAATTTTGTGGAGCTACCAGCCACCCTAATGGGTGGTGCCACAAAAAGCCCCAGAGACCATCTGCAGCTATCATGGATCCACCTCATGCATTAAGAATCATTATTCTGATTCTGGAAAGATAACAATTCCTCTAAACAAATACCGGTGTAAGTTTTGTGAAGTCGCTACAAAAATGACGCCTGAACAGGATAAGACAGTGCAGCGTATCTTGCAACCATATCTGCAAAGCTATTTCCTCTGGATATGGAAGAATCATTCTTTTTATGTGCAGCACATTTAACCACAGAAAGTTACCTTGCTAAAAGTACTGCATTCAGTAAAAAATAGCATTTCTAGTAACCGTCACTGATGAAGTCAACTCTTTCTCTCCAAAGTGTCCCAAAATCATGAATTACCTATAGTGTGAGTTTGTGAAAAGAGTAACTGACTTGTCCTTTGCTATTTTATAGGTTTCAGTAATAGCCACATGTTCAGCTGTTTGAGCAGACACATTTCCATGTAACTGTCTAGTTAAATTCTGTCATATGTACAAAATGAAAATGCTGCTACTAATGTTCTATCTTCTTATCGAACACAGGAACTGTCAACCAAAATGAACAATTTGGGATTCAGTAATGGAACAGAGTTAACAATAACAACACAATTATGGGATTCTTCTTCATCCGCTGTGGGATTCAAAGAAGTAGGATTAAGTGGTGGACATCAAACAATCTGTAAAGAAGGATTATTAAGTAAAGACAATTCATTATTAGACAATCGTGCTGCAGATAAGAATTGCATCTTAGTCTTTAATAACAATGCCTGTAGAGAAGGTGGAACTGCAATGTAGACCTTGTGCCTGAGAGTTACAGCAGCTGCCATTTCTACCAAGCATGGTGTCATGACCTCCACCCTAAGGCAGTGGAGGAATAATACTGCTACAGAGATCAAAATTTATACTAAAGTAACCAATAGGTTGAAAAACCATCATTTCAACATTCTGCTAATAGTCCTAATGCTACTTTATTTCTTTGACAACAGAACAAGAAAAATCTTTTTGAATAATCTGGAAGTCCAAGTTCAGGAGGATTTGAAAGTAGTTTTCAACTGAATTAAAGCTTGCTAATGATGGTCCTACAAGGGTAAAGGTTCAGGGGTATCTTTCTTTAGTAATTCCAGTAATGGTTTTACTACTTCTGCAAAGTTAAAAATCCATTATCAACAATAAGTTGTCAGTCCCAGAAAAGCTTGTAACTGTTTTAATATTGTGTGACATGGTGCATCTTGTATCACAGCAATGTGTGAAGGCAAGATTTGTCTGGAACCTTCTGAAATAAGATGCCCCAAGTATTGAACTGGAGACTTCCATAACTGCAATTTATCCTTACTGACTTTGAATCTTAGTAATGCTAGCTTTTTTAAAAGAAAGATAGTATCCTGTTTACAGTCATGAGGGGATTTGAAAGCTAAAAGTAGATCATCTGTGTATTGAATTAGAGTAGCCCCACATGTAAATTTAACCTTGTCTAATTATTTCTTCATTTCCCTCAAGAAAAGAGTAGGTGATTTGACATATCCTTGGAATAATCTTGTCCAAGTGTCCTACTGCTAATTATATGTAAACACAAACAGATACTGGTTATCTGGGAGTATAGGAACAGAAAGGAAAGCAGAAGAAATATGAATCACTGAGAAGGTAGTTGCATCGGCTAAGAACTTGTTGTATTCAACTGGACGTATAAGAGAATTTAAGTACCTTTATCTGCACTTTTTTTCAAATAATACAGTATTTAAATTGATTTAACTGTGTTGCATGATTATTAACTGAACTGGAAGTTTTGACTCTGCTCTTCAGTTAGTGCTGCTTGAATTTTATTATTTGTTAGTAATTGCAGGTGTGGGGTAGCCACATTCTTTGATTTCCTGTCCTTGCCTATTTAAGTGGTACAGTGTGAAATATTTTCTGCTTAAAAACCTCAGCTTTGTCTGGCTAAGAACTACTTGTATTCAACTGGACTTATAAGAGAATTTAAGTACCTTTATCTGCACTTTTTTTTTTTCAAATAATACAGTATTTAAATTGATTTAACTGTGTTGCATGATTATTAACTGAACTGGAAGTTTTGACTCTGCTCTTCAGTTAGTGCTGCTTGAATTTTATTATTTGTTAGTAATTGCAGGTGTGGGGTAGCCACATTCTTTGATTTCCTGTCCTTGCCTACTTAAGTGGTACAGTGTGAAATATTTTCTGCTTAAAAACCTCAGCTTTGGCCGGCTAAGAACTTGTTGTATTCAACTGGACGTATAAGAGAATTTAAGTACCTTTATCTGCACTTTTTATTTTCAAAAAAATACAGTATTTAAATTGATTTTAACTGTGTGGAAGGAATATTAACTGAACTGGAAGTTTTGACTCTGCTCTTCAGTTAGTGCTGCTTGAATTTTATTATTTGTTAGTAATTGCAGGTGTGGGGGTAGCCACATTCTTTGATTTCCTGTCCTTGCCTATTTAAGTGGTACAGTATGAAATATTTTCTGCTTACAAACCTCAGCTTTGGCCGGCTAAGAACTTGTTGTATTCAACTGGACGTATAAGAGAATTTAAGTACCTTTATCTGCATGTTTTTGTTTTGGTGTTAATCTTAGTGGCCTTGCAACTGCCCGCCCCTCTTGTAAATTTGTGTTTGGATACTCCTTCTGGGCCCATCTCATTTGCCCATTTGTTCACTCAACTGAGTGCAGTGAGATCATATTCTGATTTCAGGCACTCCTACTGTGTACAAAGAGAGCATCTGGGAAACAGAAAAAAAAAAAAAAAAATTAAGCTTGTTTCCTGCCTTTCCTGTTAAGTGGTATAGACTATTTGTAGGCTTCTGAGCCCCCAAGCCCTTCTGTGTTGGAGGGAAGCCTTCTAGCTTAGTTTTTTTTCTTATAACTAGCCAGTTTTCTAGTTTCAGCACTCAAATCTGTTTCTTTGATCTCAGCACTTGTTCAGAAAAAAAAAAAAAAAAAAAAAATGTCATCTGCTTTTACTGTACTTGTGTTTCTACCTACTTTTTTTACTTTTGCATCATCTTAAAAGTACTCAATTGTATTTATTACTGCTTGGTGTAACTCATTCTAAGCCTTTTGGTTTAAACACTTGGGCTTCGGACCAGTTGTTTTGCACTGAGAGGGTTTGTGGTCTGCACTGTAGTGGCAGAACAGGTAGCTTACATCCCTCTAGGTTGGGAACTGCTGATTAAGGGCTCAGTGTCTGTTATTCTAAAAGTGTATTAATTCTGGTTTAAGCACTTGGGCTTTCAGGCCAGTTATTTTACATTAAGAGGGTTATTGGTCTGCACTCTTGTGGGAGGAGAGGCTGGACTCTGCCCTTCTGAGCTGGGAATTTCTGGTTAAAGGCTTATAGTGCATGCATATCTGAACTGCTTCTTACTGAAGTTGGTGCGCCTTGTTTGCTGTGGCATAGACTGGATTCGGGCCTGCTGGATCTAGCTTTATTTGTGTAACTTGAGCACTAATCCAGGCATTCTCTAAAGTATTCAATTGTATTTATTACTGCTTGGTAGTAACTTGATTAAAGTGTAGCTATCATTCTAAGTCTTTTGGATTAAGCGCTTGGGCTTCAGACCAGTTGTTTTACATTAGGAAGGTTTGTGGCATGCACTGTGGTGGCAGGACAGGTAGCTTTCATCCTTCTAAGTTGGGAACTGCTGATTGAGAGCCCAGTGTCTGTTATTCTTAAAGTGTATTAGTTCTGGTTTAAGCACTTGGGCTTCAGGCCAGTTATTTTACATTAAGAAGGTTTGTGGTCTGCATTCTTGTGGGAGAAGAGGCTGGACTCTGCCCTTCTGAGCTGGGAATTTCTGGTTAAAGGTTTATAGTGCCTGAATATTTGAACTGTATCTTACTGAAATTGGTACACCTTGTTTGTTGTAGCATAGACTAGATCCAGGCCTGCTGAATCTAGCTTTGTTTACATGCTTGTTGTTTGTTTGCTTGTTATTTCCCTGGAACGCTAATTCCACCTAATACGCGGCTTCTCAGCACTTCTGTGGATCACTAGTGATATCTGCATTGCTTACTGTACTTATTTCCTTGTTTCACTTGAAAGAAAGTTACTGTTTGTCGTTTTTGCATTTAAGTTACCTGTAACACATTGCACTTAAGTTACCTGGCACTTGCTCACTAAAGCAATTATATAAGTCAGCACTAAAAATTAAAAGCACTACACCCTCACTCCCCACTGGCCCTTGTTTTCAATTATTAAGGAATTCCCAATATTATTCTAGCATGTCCAAAGGTCAGTTGTCAATCTCCTCTCCAGTCCAGCTGGTGAATCTGGGAATCTTGAGGCAATGTTACAACTGCCTCATGTACACAGACAACCCTCTCCTCCTCCCAACAAATTCCAACCCATGTGAGAGATGCAACCATATAGCCAAACTGGAGGCTAAGCTCTCTCAACTCAGTACTGGCATAACCAGTCAGGAGGAGAAGGAAACCACACTCACTACAATTCCAGTCTCACATAGACCTACCACGACAGCAAACCAAACACATAATCACACAAAAACATACTTGGAGGCTCTAAATAAAGATCTGCCTAAGCAGCAGAGACCTCCAAAGCAGACACCCAAGCAACCGCTACCCCAAAACAAAACACGTGCAACACATATCTCACAAAGCCAGTGTGCCGAACAGTCACAGCCCTTAAGACTAAACAACACACCTGATACACTTGTAATAGGTGACTCTATCGTCAGGCACACTGACGTCCCGCTCACCAGGCTGAACAAGGAGAGGGTCACGGTGAGCAGCCTGTCGGGCGCTAGGATCCGCCACATAACACAAGCACTCAGGTCACTCCAAGGCAAGTACAAATATGACTCAGTCATTGTCCATGCTGGTGTGAATGACCTGAGACGTACCTCCCTGGACTACATGAAAAGAGACATAAAGGAGCTCTCTGAGCATGTAGCCCAGGCCGGTATGACCCTGCCCTTGAGTAGCATCTTACCCTCACCAAGAATGATGGCACAATATGAAGACAAGATGATCAATTTCAACAATTGGCTTAAGTACTGGTGTCATTCAAAGGAGATCCAATGCCTGTCAGCTTGGGATGATATGCTCGACAAGCCACGATGCTTCGCTAGGGACGGCTTGCACCTGACACCCCTGGGCTTTTGGATATTGGCAAAGGCTCTTGCTACCCCCATAGTGCCTTTTTTAGGCAAGGCTCAAAAGACAAACCCACCTCCATAGGTATCACAAGGGATAAGAAACTAAGAGTAATGCTACTCAACGCCAGAAGTCTAAACCTCAAGATGCACGACTCAAACTCTCCTTAGCATGGAGAACATCGATATCTGTGCAGTAACAGAAACCTGGTTCAGGGCTCCCGAGAGCACCCCAGCACTACCAGGTTATACCTCATACCATGCTTTTCGGCCCTAAAACTTGGATCGAACCACAAAAGGAGGGGGAGTATCGATATTCATCAAAGATACCCACACCTCCAGGTTGGTGGCAAAGCACGAAGCATCAGAGCCTATCCATGTGCAACTAACAGTGGGTAAAACTGCCTTCCAGTTTATAGCCTGCTACAAACCACCCTCCCAAACCCAGGAACCCTACTCGGCCTTCCTGAGAACACTGGAAAATATGAAGGTCTCTCCAAACACCATTATATTGGGCGACTTCAACTACCCAAACATAGACTGGGAGCATTACTCTAGCTCCAACACCCTAGCCCAAAGATTCCTAGAATTTATAAACTCAAATGCTATGCAACAACTTGTTACCACTCCCACAAGAGGGGAAAACATACTGGACCTGATCATCACCAACATGGGGACTCTATGCTCCAGACCAGAAGTGTATCCCTCACTGGTAAGATCAGACCATAAATTAATCTCACTGGATATTCACATCCCGACCCCACCCCCTGCCCAGAAAACCACAGTGAAAAACTTCTCTAAAGCAAATTTCACACTCCTCAAAACCGAGGTGGAATCCTTCAAAGCCCCCGGGCCTGTGGAAAATACGGCCCAGACCGCAGAATCCTTTATAAACGCATTCTATGAACACCTTCAGGAATGCATGGATCATGCGATCCCAAATAAAACCAAGACCCAATCCTCCAAAGGCAGACGTCATGTCTGGTGGACCCCAGCCATAAACAAACTATACAATAGAAGGAGGAAGCTACTAAATGATAGAGCAAAATCGCAAAAGGGAAGGCATCACTGATCAGTATTAGCAAAAAACTACGGGCACTCATAAAATTGTCTAAGGCCAGCTTCAAGAGAAACATTGCACAGGACACTAAGGATAATCACAAGGCTTTCTTTAGTTATGTTAGGAACCTGG
This sequence comes from Protopterus annectens, assembly GCF_019279795.1. Taxonomy (NCBI): domain Eukaryota; kingdom Metazoa; phylum Chordata; order Ceratodontiformes; family Protopteridae; genus Protopterus; species Protopterus annectens. Next base: position 1,180,953,583 of record NC_056747.1, on the reverse strand, counting down.
GTGGTAATTCCCAGATATGCTCAGAATTAGTCCAAAATGACAAAAAATACACTGAACCCACAGACATTGCCAACATCCTAGCTGACAGGTTCAGCGCAAACTTCTCCCCCCCTTCCCCACCAAAAGGGCAAATATCTATCCCAGCAGAGTGCTGCCCCCCTGACATCTCAAATGCTCAGGTAAGAGCCGCCCTCTCCAAAGCAAAAAACACAGCATCAATGGGACCAGACGGTGTCCCAGGCTGCATCCTACATGAAATCCAAGAAGAGATAAACCCAAACATAAAACTACTGTTCAATCTCAGCCTTACTACAGGATATGTGCCCAAAGAGTGGTGTACAGCAACAGTGGTCCCTCTCCATAAAGGTGGTGCCTCAACGGATCCTGGAAACTATCGCCCCATAAGCCTGACTAGCTTGGTCTGCAAAGCTATGGAAAGGATCATCATGGACCTCATAAATAAAGATATTGGGGACCTACAGAGACTGGATCCTACCCAGTTTGGCTTTGTTAAGGGCAGATCCTACCTCTTAAACCTGGTTGATTTCTTTGAAACAGTCACCAAGGCCATTGACGAGGGGAAAGTGATCCACACAGCCTACCTGGACCTCGTAAAAGCCTTCTATACAATACCCCACTCGGGCATTATAGATAAGCTCACCAGCTTAAATATAAACTCCTATGTCACTAGATGGATTGCAAACTGGCTCAAGGACAGAACCCACATGGTTAGAATTGCTGGAGCCATGTCAGACTCCAAACCAGTTACAAGTGGTGTCCCACAAGGCTCAGTCCTGGGACCTCTCTTGTTCGGTATATATTTCTCGGAGGTACAGGCCAACACGGAAGGACTGTGGCTGACCAAGTTCGCAGATGACTACAAACTGGGCGCCATAATCGACTCTCCAGCCGACACAAGCATCCTCCAAAAGGGCCTCACAGAAACAGACAACTGGTGCCAGAGCCATGGCCTCAAGCTAAATGCCAAAAAGTGTATAGTCACTCCCTTTGGCAAAAACAAAGTGCCCACAAATTACCACATAGATGGTAATCCATTAAGTACAGAAGAAGTAATTAGGGACCTGGGGACCCAAGTTGATAGCAATCTCTCATTTGACAACCACGTGGCCAAAGTGGTTAGAAAAACATTTTATATAGCCCACCTAATCATGAAGGGATTCACATCTAGATCAGGGGAGGTCATCGTGCCTCTTTACTCATCCCTCATCAGGCCCATAATTGAGTACAATGCCCCTTTTGGGATGTACCTTACCAGACACCTGCAGCAACTGGAAAGACCCCAAAAGTACCTCACCAAGAGGATCAAAGGGCTCAAACAGATGCCATATGCTGCCCAGTTAAAGAAACTCCAGCTCTACTCAGTGGCATACTGCTGGGTTCAGAGGCGATCTGTGCCTGACATATAAAGCCATGTCCAACCCGGAATTAATGGACATGCTGCACCTCAGAAAATCCAAATCCCATCGAGCTACACGCTCGAGAGACTTGAACCTCAGCACTGAAATAAATAGGACATGCTGGAGGGACAGATTCATAACCCAGAGGCTCCCTTCACTCTGGAATAAAATCCCAGTCCAGGTTAGGCAGAGTCCCTCATTGACTCTATTCAAGAGGAATCTTGATGAGTGGATGGGAGATCGTAGGTTTACCCCGGGTATCACTTCTGTGTCACTGTTAGACAGAGGCACAGTATACTAACCTCGAAAAAGGGCATAGCAAAATAAATTTAAAATGGGTGGCGAAAGCCAAACACATTCTGGCTAGGCTTATAAATGCCCTAGGGCAGATAGCCTAGTATGAACCTATGAACCTATGAACCTATGAATAGAACTTAGTATCATAACAAGGTTAGGAATAACAGGGAAAACTGATACTACTACTGCAGTAACTGCTCTCAAATCTTGTACAAACCTGTGTTTTTCATTGATTTCTTAACTGGAAAGATAGGGGTGTTATGGACATTGAGTTGGAAATATTACATCCTGTTGTAGTTATTACTGAATGAATAAAACCATGCACAGAAACTCTGCAGGATTCAGACAGCACCAATAAGTAACGATACTCTCAGCAGAAAATATTAATAATAAAGTTGTAATATAACGGTGAGCGCTTTCGCAATCAGACAGATCACTTCATCAGACCACACAATGCTAAAACCAAACCTACCTAATATGAGAATACTTAATTGATCTCAATTCTTAAGCTTTCTAGCCTTAAGGGTTGGTTTCAAAGACACATAGTCATTCAGCCCCATCCCTTGATATCCTGATAAAGAAAAAAATCCATTGTAGTTCCTTACATTCAGTTTCATTTATTAAATCTCTTTTCGCATACTATCTTGCTTTACTTCAACAGTCATAAACTTAAACCAATGACTATCTCCCTTAAGACTAATATGCTTAGCAATTGCACTGCATTGAAAGCCTTTACATGCACAGTAGAAATGGTCCCTATCCCACTCTCTCAAGCATGTATTTGTTTTGCCCACATAAAAGGCAAAACACGTAGCGCAACATGCTAAGTAAACTAAATGTTTTGTAGTACAATTAGCTGAGACTTTAAAATTAAATCTCTTTCCATTCTCTGGATGTACAAATGTCCCGCTTTTATCAATAAACTGACAGTACATACATTTACTAGTATTAAAGGCATCTAACAGAGGTATGATTGTATTCTTATTATTAGATGGCTAGCATAGTCTACGCTTGAGAGAGCGTGTTCGGGACCATTACTATTGTGCACGTAAAGGCTTTCAATGTTGTTGTTGTTGCGTCTTTCGGCTTATCCCGGTTAGGGGTCGCCAGAGCGGAACTCTGGTCCACTAATGTTTGGTAGTGGATTTTTATGTGCCGAGTTACCAGCCCTGACACACAACCTTCAACGAAGGCACGCCCATTCATGCATGCCTCCACACAGAAGACGCTCTAACTGAGAATCGAACGAGACAACGTCTTGCTGTGAGGCGACAACGCTAAAGGTTTTCAATACAGTGCAAATACTAAGCATATTAGTCTTAAGGGAGATAGTCATTGGATTAAGTTTATGACTGTTGAAGTAATTCAAGACAGTATGCAAAAAGGAGAGTTAATAAATGAAACTGAATGTAAGGAACTACGATGGATTTTTTTCTTTATCAGCACATCGAGAGATGGGGGCTGAATGACTATGTGTCTTTGAAACCAGCCCTTAAGGCTAGAAAGCTTAAGAAATGATGGATATATTGTTTGATATGTTTTTTATGTGTCATATATAGTAAATCTATATATTTTTATATTGTTCATATGCTCTTTTGTTTTAATATGCTGATGTGGTTGATGTACTTAGTTTTATAAATATTAATGTTGTTATTGTTGTGTCATAAGTTAGTAGTGAAAATAATTTGCTTTTTAGCTGTGCCTTTACTTAATATTGCTAAGAACATGTCTTTGATTGGTTGCTCTTGACTGAGATCAATTAAGTATTCTTATATTAGGTTTGGTTTTAGCATTGTGTGGTCTGATGAAGCGATCTGTCTGACTGCGAAAGTGCTCACCGTTATATTAAAACTTTATTATTATTTTCTGCTGAAAGTATCGTTATTTATTGGTGCTGCCTGAATCCTGCCATGTTTCTGTGCTTGGTTTTATTCATTCAGTTCTGTTTTTCTGCTTCCTCGCACAGTTTATTGCCAGTATTAGTCCTTTCTTCCGGAGTTGTAGTTATGTAGAAATAATAGGTTCATTTCCTTTCTCTCCCTCAGTTAACACAGGATATTTGACCACCACAGACAAGTGCTCACACAGTTTCATGATTATTTGCACAGGTTCTGCATCTTTTATGAGCTCTACCACATTTTAATAGGTGGTCCATAGCTGTAGAGGAATTGCTTCTAATCCTTCCAAATCTGCAGTGTCTGAAGCCTGTTTCAATGTAAGGACAGCAAAAAGGGTATCCTCATTTGCATAAATAGTTTAATACAATCCTGAAGGTTCATTTGGAATATCAAGAAAAACACAATCTGGTGTGCAATAGACAGTACACCTAATTTTACATACTAAATATCTAAAAGATTTAAAGGGGCAGCATTTCCTACAATAAAAGCATGGTGTTCTTTCTGTGGATCAATTTGAATAAGAGCAGGTTTTGTTTCTGTATAGTCTAAAGAAACTCCAGACAGTCCCACCCTATGAATTATTTTGTTAGAAAATGGGAGATTTTCAGAATTTGCTGAAGTAATCCTAGATCTAGTTTCTCCTGCATCAACAAGAAAAGGAAGAGATGAGTCTTGCACTATAATATTGACAGAAGGACCTTCTTGATCAACTGGTACCAAGGGAAATAGCTGTACTTCCTGTTTTTGGCTGTCCTATTATGTTTGCTGCCATGCTGGTGGCTGCCAACCAGTACTTCACATGAGAGGATGCCTTTCTGCTTGCTGTGGCATTTGAACATTTGGCGAATTTGACTGTTGTCATGAAAGTAGGCATTTAGTTTGCCAGTGTCCAGGTTGGCAACAATTAAAACAATGAGATAAATGCAGTTTTCTTTGTGGTGATTGCAGTGACATAGGGGATAATAATTTTTATTGATATCATCCTGGGAGGCTTGCGATTTACAGAACCTAAAGCTACCTCTTCCTCCACAATTCCTTCTTTCCCTTCCATGTGAGTTGGTATTGAACTGTTAGAGCTGAACATCTGCATATTTTACGGAATGTGTTCGAAATGAGGGAAAGAATCTCCAATAGTTTGGAAATCCAGCAATAGTATGGAAATCCACTGTAGTGCACAGGTGTGCTACTCCTATGGTTGGTTCAGTTTCACTGTCCTGGGAGCTCCATGGTTAGATACCTCTCTCAGTGGGTGTATTTGTGCATTTGGTACGTCAACATTAGTGGAAAAATCAGAGTCTGTTTCTTTCTTTTTGTTTTGTTTAGAAGAAAGTGTCCTCTGATATTCTTCCCCATCTACAATTATTGGAAACTGTGTTAACTATTTTCTTGATCTTCTTTAGGGAATTAGTTCTTGGTGGAGAGCTTTTATTAGGAAATTTTCCTACATGCTTTGTATTATCTCCCTGTTTGTGTTTATGATATGTTTCCTCTTATTGGCTATTCTCATTAACATTTGATTTAACCATGTCATGGTGGATGGTTGTTGCTTTGCCCAAATCTGGTACTATAGACTGACCCATGGGGCTCAGCAGAAGTACTGGACATAACTTGTGTGATATCTGGGGAAGTGGTAGGGGATGTCAGCAAGGTGTACCTCCACCTGCCCTCTCAGACAGGGAGAACTATCAGCTTCATAAGAAGCAAGTTGATCATAAGATGGAAGTGGGGCAGAAGGGATCAGAGTCCAGTTGTCGTCTGAAGATTTTGGCTGTATGACTGCTAATTTTTCTAATAGTCTTAAAGGATACATACCTCAGGAATGAGATTTTTCATCATTTCTGTAATGAATTTACTGTTCTATCAGCTGCCTGCAGTTGTAACCTTAATCTAGATGAATTGTATTTTAAACTCCTAACTACAGATCCCATTTCCTTATTTTTAGCTAATTCCTGCCAGTCATTAAAATCCGACCAACAAGTGGCTGGTACTATATTCCCATTCTGTTTCAGTTTATTTTTTATATTTTGTAAAATTTTCTAATCAAAAGTCCCTTTTCCAGATATTGTAAAGTGCTATCATTTTAGTGAGCACAAGCCATACCTGTTAAACAACATGGCTGGAGTCCTATACCTTGGCTCTTTTAAAAACACTTGCACTGTCACGCATGATAAAAACTTACTCTCATGCCAAAGGGTTAGGGTGACTAAAAGTATAAATTCACTTTCATTATAATAAGGAATCATCTCTCTTCCTTTATTCTTTTTGTTTTGATTAAAACCCAGAATCATACAATCAAAAACATTTGCACTGCTAGTTTTAACTGATTAGCTATTTCTTATATACAGTTTCCCCTCTAACATACAATGTACCCACTCACATACAATTACATCTAGAGCAGAGGTTGTTAGTAAAGTTTTCCTATGTATACTATATACTTGATTAAAGTGAAAAAATAAAATGATGTACCGACACAACAGAAACTTGCCCAACAGCAAATGTTTCACATTGGGCCCAGTAGCAATATCTGGTGCAGCAGCACACAGATGGTTTGAAAGATCCAAGATCTCATGGCACTAAACTGTTACTGTTATGCTATGAAATAATATTCAAACAACGCAGTCCAGCAGAGAATACTAATCAAATTTACTGCAGACAGCACACATACACATGGAAGACTAGGAAATCAAGGTCCTGGCTCCATGAACCATAAAAAGACTGATTTATTTATACCATTTTTAATTAAAAGCAACATTATTACAGATCCTACCAACCTACACTACACATCAGTGCAGATCCTACCAACTCACATTACACAGCAGCACAGATTCTACCAACCTACACTACACATCAGTGCAGATCCTACCAACCCACATTACACAGCAGCACAGATCCTACCAACCTACACTACACATCAGTGCAGATCCTACAAACCCACACTACACAGCAGTAGAGATCCTACCAACCTACACTACACATCACTGCAGATCCTATCAACCCACACTACACAGCAGTAGAGATCCTACTAACTTACACTACACATCACTGAAGATCCAACCAACCCACATTACACAGCAGCACAGATCCTACCAACCTACACTACACATCAGTGCAGATCCTACCAATGCACATTACACAGCAGCACAGATCCTACCAACCTACAATACACATCAGTGCAGATCCTACCAACCCATATTACACATCAGCACAGATCCTACCAACCTCCACTACATATCAGTGCAGATCCTACCAACCCACATTACACAGCAGCACAGATCCTACCAACCTACACTACACATCAGTGCAGATCCTACCAAACCACACTACACGGCAGTAGAGATCCTACCAACCTACACTACACATCAGTGCAGCTCCTACCAACCCACAATACACAGCAGTAGAGATCCTACTAACCGACACTGCACAGTAGTGTAGATCCTACCAACCCACATTACACAGCAGCACAGATCCTACCAACCTACAGACCACATCAGTGCAGATCCTACCAACCCACATTACACAGCAGCACAGATCCTACCAACCTACATTACACATCAGTGCAGATCCTACCAACCCACATTACACAGCAGCACAGATCCTACCAACCTACACTACTCATCAGTACTGATCCTACAACCCACACTGCACAGAAGTACAGATATAACACACACTATACAGCAAAACAGATCCTACCAACCCATACTACACAGCAGTACATATACTACCAATCCACACTACATAGTAGTACAGACACACAGTCCCACTCACACACACAGGCCCACACATCATCTGTGTCCAAAATATATGTCTGTTTTAGTTTTGTTTGGAATGTAATTATTTCAGACAATAGTGTTTATTCTGGTTTTGTCAGGTACAGCTGAACCAGACTTGTTGCAAGGTATTTCACTTGTGCCCAGAATAAATTAGTAACATGAATGATCCTGTCCTGTATAAGTTCAGCATTGGTCAAAGATTTCCTCTAGCTTCCTACATGACTGATCCCTCTCATACTCACACTTACAGCACCGCTAACCTGATATGCTGCTTCACCCTGCTTGAATTAATGCCGTTTAACCATATAGAGGCAAAAATACTATTAGTATTCTGGGTCTACTTCACCCTGTGGAAGGCCGACAATATTGAAGCTGATATTGTTGGCACCAAAATGTCGAAAGCGAAAGTCATCGAGCGTGTAAACGGAAATCTCCATAAGGGGAGATTTCTGTTTACTGCAATGTAGTGCGATCTCGGAGTTGGTATATTTAAGTAGCGGGGGGTGTGGGGGTGCAGGGGGCTTGCCCCCCTACACAGAGCAATTTGTGTTGTGTTTGACTGTTTTTTTTGTGTGTATTCGATGTTTGGGGGTTTCGACATTTGCGTGTCGATTATTACGCTATCGACAGTTTGAGTTTTCAACAGTGTAATATAAACACAGTATTCTTACACACTTTCTACTCTACTATCTCTCAGTCTTTCACTCTTTGGAGATTTGCATAGTATGAATGTGTCTGCCACCCATACGGCACAAGTATCTTAATAAAGCAGTGCACCAGGCTCCATAACATAGGCCTGCCTACTAGCTACTGTATATTCATGTTGTGTTGAACACCGCTCTGTGCAATACTGACATATTTCCCTACTCAGCAGTGACCTAGCTATGAATTGGAACGTCATTGTGTATTACGTAAGGCACCTTACCTGCTCTTGTGTGCAAAGCAAGAAGACTATAAATTCTGGGCAGAAAAGAAAATGGCTAATGCAGAAAAGCATAGGAGACAAAATTTGGGGGATAAAGCAGGAAAAGCAAGGGTGAAGCATTTATCTAGTTAAAATGACTGATTAACCTGCTAGGATGATGAAAAAAAAATCATACTTGCTTACGGTCTCTCTTGCAGTAACATTTTGATTTGGGAATGTTTTCGACTATCACATTGACTGAAATCTATGTGCAATCAAGTCATCCATTTCAGATGGTGGTCAATGTTAACTGAAGTTCTAGATGCAACAAACAGTTAATTAGCTTGTTGTCATACATAAAATCATGAACTAGTAATAGTAATAAAATATTATTTGCATTTTCTGTTTATTTATTCAGATTGTTAGAAAAAAGTACACTTTCTGCATACTGCATTTTCTGTAATACCTTTTTTTAAGAGGTGACACTTAACTCTCACAGTCCCCACCCCATGACCATCCACTACCTCAATGCACTGATAAACAATGAACACCTCTCCAACCCAACACAGGTGCTTTTCCTTTGAGAAGTGATCTTTGCTAAGCTTGAAAAGAATGGATCTTTACTGAGTGGGATCACAGTGTAATGGAGATTGTGGTTTTGCTCCTTTCTTGACTGTGGTGCCATCTCATTGTTGGTATATATAGGTGGTGGGGGGTTTAAGGAGGCAGGTGGCTTGCCCCATCTGCAAAATCAGATGTTGTGTGTGTTTCATTCCATTCCAGCTTCTGGATTTTCAAGTTTCTTAGCTTAAACTTGTAATGTTCACTCATTCACTCATCTGAGATTTTGATCAGTTGATAGGGATCCACATATAAGTATACCACACACACACACACACACACACACACACACACACATATAAATATATACATACAAATATATATTATACTCTGCTTACTGCTGTTCATGTTCATGAAACTGAAATTGAATGTGTCTTTCAAACTGGTACAGAAATATAAACAATCTCTGTGCAAGCTTTGCTTTCTGAACTTGTCGTCCTACTTTTGAATTTCCATTTTTAGGACTCTTTTAAAACTGTACTATCACATATGACTGGTTCAGATTCTCATGTATTTCTAATTTTTACAACAATTTTATATTATTTATACCTCTATAACTGACTGATCTGATGTCGTCATTTTCATTCATTCCTCAATGGAGGGGGGGTCTCGGATCTGGCCCTTGGATCTGACTTGGCTATTTTTCACTAGATTCTGTGATCCAACTCTCAAGACCCTCCTTTTACCCACAATGTACCTGACCACTGTACCACCTGAAATCTTGTTTGCAGCTTAAGCAATTCAGTCGGGATTGTTTTCTCATGAGCTCAGGCAATGTTTTTTTCTGGAATAGTGAGTAAAAATGAAAGTTTAACTATTTTTCCTTACTTATTACATTATATAGCTTCCTCTCTTTACCCACTAAGATAGTTATAATTTTTTGTGTCCAGCCCTTTCTTACCATACTTTGGTATTCTCTTTTACCATCGCTGGTATCTCTCTACTTAACTTTACCTTTAGCTGTAAGGTAATCTTATAACCATTGTTGGTATAAGTTTCTTTCCTTCTTTCCAAAAAAAAACTCCTTTAAATCTCTCTCTGTTTCTTTTGACTGTTTTTTTTTGCCATTTGACAAGTCTATAGCAATGGCAGAAAAGCCTACTGGATTTAAAGAGTGCACTTCCTATGGGCCCAAAATACCCAACTCTGCTGCCTACAAGGAGTGCATTTATTGTTTGGGCCTTTCCATTTAGCTATGCCTTGTACAATTTATGCTGGCTTTAACACCAGAGCTATCAGCAACTAATGCAACAAGTTGCTGCTTAAGGGCCTTATCCCTGCTTCTGCTCCTTCTTCTGCTGTTTCTACTTCAGGGGCTCAAACCACCTCAAAGAAATCAAAGTCTTCAGAGCCCAGGGAGCATAGAAAGTGCTCTCCTGTCAGGTCTCTCAAATCTGCCCTAACATCAGAACCAACAGCTAAAATCTCAGAGCACTCGGATCTGAAATCCATGGATCCTACTCCTTCAGTATTAAAGTCCCCTCAACTCCAAAGCCCTTGTTTTTCTCTGGAGGCCATGTCTCTAAGACTGAAGTCTCTTTTCCTACAAGAGAGATCAAGAAAGTCTTCTTGACCTCCTTCCACCTCCTCTTTATTCAGGTCCCTCCTACATCTTTCTGAGGCAGGGTTGGCTAGGGTGATGAGAAAATTTCTCAGAACACAGATCCAGATGGGGGTATTGTTGTCTCCATCTCATATCGGATCCATGACCCTTAAGCCTCCCTCTATGATCATTTCCCCTTCTCTGATCTGGCCTTCACTTTTAGAGCCCTTGGATCTGAGATGTCTAAGAGATGAACCATCGGATCAGAAGATCCCTTTATCTTTGACTCTGACTACTTTCCTGATCCATTTGGCTATGACGTCCCTCAAGCAGGATGTATCTTGGAGCTGAAATGTCAGTGTCAGATCTGAGGGAATTACTTCAACTCTGAAGCTTTCAGAGCCATCACTTCCCCTCAGAGCCACAGCAGCTTATCTCTGACTCTTCTCTCAGATGTGAGGATTGGGGGAGTCCCCAGTTTGCCTGATCCAAGAGTTTTGGCTCTGGCTAGGAGGATCTCAGCTTCTCCTGGTCCCTCGGCCTTCAAGGTGGAGGAAAAGGTTTCTCCCATACAAGAACTACTTTGACTCTTACCTCTTTGGATCCAATGCCTGTTCCCCCTTCAGATCCTGTTTCTGAGTCTCTTTATCCTACTCCAGAGGGATAGCCAGCCGGTAGGAGCTTCCAGGCAGTCCCAGTTAGAGAACTCCCCATTTCTTCCTATACCTCTTCAGAACACCCCACTGAAGAGATCCCCTGGAAGAGGTTGTGCAAAAGAAGGCATTTAGATTCTCCTCAGGAATTTTTGACCAAAGACAAATATTTTGATGAAGGGGAATGGCCCCAAGATCTCCAGCATATGACGTGTCCTTCGGAGACATTTTAGAAATCCTGCACCAGCAAAGAGGTAGGTCCTCTGAAACCCTTTCCCAGGAAGAATCAGTGTTCCTTTAGAAGCCTTTGGGTCTGGCCCATCTATGTCTTGGGTTACCCCCACCCCCAATGGATGAGCTTACAGATATTGTCTGGCAACAGGCAAGAAAGAAACCAAATACCATAGAACCGATTCCATGATGTCTGAGAAGATTCTTGGAGCACCTAACTATAGACAGTTTTGGAGTAAGGGAATGGCTGTGGATGCCATGGTTGTTGTGGTGGCCACCAAAAAGGAGATGGCTGAACAGAGTTCCTCTGTCCATCCCCTTAACAGAGAATCTAGGGTGCTGGACAGGTATAGGAAGTGAGTGTATGCCTCAGTGACCTTTGCCTTGCGGTTTCTAAACTATCTGGCACAGTTCACTAGGTTACAGAGGGACTTAATCAAGGAACTTTTTAATTCTACCTTTGGGTTCATATCAGAAGAGGCAGAGAACGTTTTTTTCTTGAGTGGCCACCCTACAATCAATCTTGAATGGGTCCATGAGGCTAATTTCTCATGCAGCTGAGAGTTCCTCACGGGCCACAGGTTCATGCATAACCAGTGTGGGTGCAAAGAACAGTATCCAGAGGATACTTTATTCCCTTTTTACAAATTCTCTGTATGAAAAGAAAATGGCTCCTAGATGTTTCACCCAATCAATGGGAGTTAGTAGCTCTGGAGATTCAAAAGCTGCTAGACAAAAGAGTCATCCAAAAGGTCCCACCAGAGCAAAGAGGATGTGGATTTTACTCAAGGTTCTTTTTAGTGCCAAAGAAAACAGGGGACCTGAGACCAGTCCTGGATCTCAGTTATCTCAAAAAGTTTGTAAAGAACTCCAAGTTCTGGATGTTCATGGCTCAGTCCATTCTGCCTATGTTACAGAAGGATGACTGGATATGCTCAATGGATCTACAGGATGCGTGCTATCACATCAAAATGAACAGTCGCTATTGAAAATACCCATGCCTCTGCATGGGAGCCAGTCATTATCAGTTCAGAGCCCTGCCCTTCAGTCTCATCACAGCCCCCAGGATGTTCACCAAATGCATGGCAGTGGTAGCAGCTTATCTGAGGCTGCATGGATTCAGAGTGTTTCTTTATTTATCAGACTGTCTCCTCACTGCACCAAGCAGGCATCCCCTAGTAAAAGCCAGAGATTACCTACTTGAATTATCTCAGTCCTTGAGAATCAGAATCAATCCTTGGGAATCACAATCAATCCTTCAAAGTCCAGCCTTCAACCAGTTCAAGTCTTGGAGTGTATAGGGGCTTGGCTTGAGATAGTCAATCGTCTTGGTCTCTTACCACAAAACAGAATTCTTGCCTTGAGATTGCATGTCATACAGGTTCTTTCTTACCCCCTTCCTCAACTAAAATGGTTCTCATAGCCCTAGGATTGATAGCTGCAATGATTACCTCGTCTTCACATGTGTATCCTCCAGTGGACTCTAGCAGTTCATTCTTTGACAGTCCTTGCAATATCCTATAAAACTATCTCAAGTCTGCAAGGAGTCCTTATAGTGGTGGATTCAGTCTGATGAGGCTTGTCAAGGATGTCCCTTTATCCTTCCTACCCAAAACATCACTTTGACCACAGACTCCTCTCAGTTGGGGTGGGGGCATTTCTTGGGATGAACTGTTCAAGGCACTTGATCCCAGAAGAGACCAAATTGCATATAAATGTCTTAGAGATGAGAGCTGTCCTTTTAGCATTACAGGCCTTTCGGAACTCTTTTCCTCTAGGGACAATTGCTATCCACATGGACAACATGCCTGTAGATTGGTATATTAACAAACAATGGGGAACCAGATCTTACCCCCTTTGCCTGGAAGCAACGAGAGTCTGGAAATAGGCAATCTCCCCCAACTACTTTCTTGTAGCAATGCACATGTGGGGGAAATCCATCGTTCTAGAAGACAGGCTCAGCAGGACTATCCTGATGCCTCATGAGTGGTGACTCAATTAATCATTGGCAAATATGATCTTCCTCAGATGGGGTCAACCTTCTTGTGAACTATTCACCTCTCCTCTAAACAACAAATTCAGCAGGTTCTTTGCCCTAATTCCCCCTCAGGAACAGTCACTGAGAGATGCTCTAGTTCAAGTTTGGCCCCCAGTCTTTTACATGTTTATCCTCCCCTACTTCTTATCCCCAAATTCTTTCAGAAAGCACTCTGGTTGATAAGCAACGTAATCCTCATTGCCCCCTTCTGGCCTTGGCAACTGTGCCTCCCCTTCCTATGGTCTCATCTACTACATCTACTATATCCACTTTGGACACTGGAACCCAGTCCAGACATCTTTCACACCCATCAGGGACGATTCAACCAGACATTACAGGCCTCAGATTGAAAGCATGGATTGTCCAATTCCGATGATGGCTAAACATTACAGGCTTTCCTCTCCTGTTCACTAAATTTTATTCTTACCTCAAAAGCCCTCTACAAGAAAGATTTATAAGAGTGAATGGAAGAAATGTTCTTTTTGGGCACAGCAGACAAAATTGGATCCTTTCACCACCCAATCTCCATTGTTTTAGATTTTCTGGCTTCAGTTTTTGAAATTAGTGCTAGTTTCTACACAACCAAAGTTCAACTATCACATCGGACGTAATACTTCTCCTTTAGCCTTATCCAAATTGTGTAAAGCATTCCATAAAGGTACCTTTTTATTGAGATCTCCGATAAAAGATTCTACTCCACCTTGTTATTTTACTATTGTGTTGCAGAGTTTGATACGGTCCCCTTTTGAACTTTCAGCTAAGGCAAATCTCAAATTTCTTTCTTGGAAGATAGTCTTTCATGTCAGTCTTCAAAACCGCCTTATTTCATTTTCCACGATTTCACATACTAATCCTTCCTTTGTACCCAAAATTGCCTCTGAAGCAAACATCAACCAAGTGATCAACTTAACAGTTTTCTTTCCTAAATTTGGCAACAAAGGGGAAGACATGCTTCATCTTTTAGATGTACATAGGAAACTTTGTTTCTATCTTCATAACTAAAGAATTTAGAAAAAATGGCCAATTATTTGTTTCCTTTGCTAAAAACAAATTTGGAAAACCAGTATGTAAAACTACACTAGCCAAATAGATAAGGGATTGTATTTCTTATGTTTATTCTTCAAGAGGTTTAACATTGCCAGCACAGCCAAAAACACACTCAGCTAGGTCAATGGCCACTTCAACTGCCTTTTGGGCCAGAGCTTCTATTGATGATATTTGTGCAGCTGCCACTTGGTCTAATGCTCATACTTCCATTGCTTATTACAAGTTGGATAACATCTCCAGAAACAGGGCTGCATTTGTTTCTGTGTTTCTTCCATGAAGGCCACTCAATATTACCATAGCTGGGGACTCTGTCACATTCATTGAGGAATGAATGAAAATGACAACATCAGATATAAAAGTTATGTACTCACCATAACTTCATAGGTTAGTACTAAGCTAACTGCTCTCGCGAGCCATTTTAAGCCTAGCCAGTTATCCCTTGTGAGACTCAAACCCTGCACCTTGTGTTTGTGAGGCAAACATCTTAACCATTAGGCCACCCTCCCAACCCGATATATAGGCTCATAGGTTAGTACTAGGTTAACTGCCATTGCGAGCCATTGTAAGCCAAGCCAATTATCCCTTGTGAGACTCAAACCCTGCACCTTGGGTTTGTAAGGTAAACACCTTAACCATTAGGCCACCCTCCCTCTATTTCATGCATATAGCTATGCACCTGTGTTGTCCATTTTCATTCTTCGTCAGCTTCCCACCCACCTTTCCCTATCCATGTCTTTGGGAGTGAACTGATGAAGCTTTTTTGTTAGGAACCACAGTTCCTGTTTGAGCCCCTGTTCTGCTACTATACTATTTCTCTGTTTTATTGCTATTATTATTATTATTATTATTGTTATGTTCTTTGTTTGGATAGTTATATAGTAGCAGCAAACTTGATCTGAGGTGGTACAGTGGTCAATGGCATTATGGGTAATGGGAGGAGCTTGAGAGTCAGATCCTAGAATCTAGTAAAAAATGGCAGAGTCAGATCCGAGGGTCACATCTACTACATCAACAAACTCAAAAAAAAGGAAAAGCTACTGGCTACCATTAGGAAATGTCCACTTTATCATTAAAAATGGCATTTAAAACAGGTAGGTCCTCCAAACTTGTCAATAAGAAGTGCAAGGCCAACTATGAACTTAAGGTTGTGGCTAATTTAAAAGGAAGCCATAAGACCTTCTTTAGCTATATTAAGAAGCTTAGAAGTAACCAACAATTCTCTACTTATCTTTTTTCTAATGATATCTTCTTTTCTGACTCCAAAGGCATTGCTAGTATTCTTGCAGACAAAATTTCTTCCAGCTTCACCCTATCCACTTTCACCACTGCCTGCATTTCCCCCTCACACCTCCCCTTCTAAAATCACTCTGAATCAAGCAAGCCATTTCAGCTGTATGGGTCTTGATGTAATCCCTGGATGTTTGCTGAGAACTTCTTTATCCCAACCCAGAAAATCCCTCGGTCAGCCATTCAGCCTAATTTTCTCCACTGGTTACATCCCCAAGATATTTAAAACAGCTGTTGTGTTGCCTTTATATAAAGGAGGTCTCACTACTGACCCTTGGACTTTGACCTCACTAGTAGCTTTGCAAGGCTATAAGACATGCTATATCTGATCTGTAACAGTGGTATGTGACCTTATTTCCCTAGATATATACTAGTTTGTCTTCACAGAAGGCAGTTCATGCCTGATGTAAACTGACTGAGATCTTCTTAAAGGTTACCAAGGCCATAGATAAGATAAATACATACTATGATGCCTGTCTGGACTGTAACAGAGCTTTCAATACTAATCCACATGCTGGAATTGTTAACAAGTTCTTTCAGTTCAACATTAACCCATATGCAGCTCACTGGATAAGCAATTAGCTATCCATTGAGATAAAGGGTGTTTATTGTAGACAGAAAAATGTCGCCAGTGCTGTCAAACAGGGCTCTGTCCTGGGTTCCCACCTCTTTGATGCTTCCCTGACATGAAAGCTAGTATCAGGGAAGTATAGCTAAAGAAGCTGATGAATATAAACTGGAGGCAGTTTTCAAATCCCACTCTGGTATTCAAATTCTCCAGCAAAGGGTAGACAAAACAAGTGATTAGCATACTAATCATGGCCTTACCCTCGACGCCAAGATATGCAGTAGAGTTTCCTTTGATAAATCTAGTATCAGTGCTAACTACTACTATTCAGATACCGTTCCACTTAAACCTGACACAGTCGTGAAGGACTTGGGTCCCCACTGTGCTAATAAGAAATTCTCCTTTGACCACTGCCATGGTTAGGAAATCCTTTTGTCTTGGAAAACTTATCATCTATGGCATCTCTTCAATGATGAAAGAACTTATCGATTCACTTCATCCCTGCTTTACCAGACCCATCACTGAGTATAATGCTTTTTTGCAGCTAAACAAGCTTGAGATACTTTGGTATTTTCTCACCAAAAACAGGTAGTAAGTCTCAGCACACTTAGCTACTCTGGTACGCCAAAAACCCTTACCTATCTACTTTGTGCCATACAGGCTGCTGAAGGGGAATCTCTGCTTAGCCTTCCATGTTATGAATGATCCACAATTTTTGAACTCCTTCAACTAAATATAACTAGTGGAAAAGGAAATGCTTTCTCTAGAGATTTAAACCCTTACAGCAACATCAGCAACACAAGTGACAAGTACCTAATCATATCCCCCTTTTGGAAAAGGCTGCACTTACATTTCCCTACCAACCTTTAAACCAGTCTGGGTGACTGATCTTCTCAATAGTCTCATCTCATTAGTTGTAAATATAGTAAGAACCAATTAATCTGTAGAAAGCACAGAACTGAGCCCAGGACAGTTCGCTTAGGAGTTTCATTCCTGAGTGTGGTTACATAAAACCTTAATCAAAACACCTGGCTGTCTGAAACTGATCAGAGAGGTGATGCTGAAACTACAGCAAGGTAGCTGGGATCAACAAAAATGCAGCCATTTGATTAAAACCCCGTGCCACCTCCTGAAATCCTGATTTTCATCATTACAGCATATTGCTTTTACTTAGGAAAAAGAAACATTGCAGTCTTATCTTCTGTGGCTTTGAATAGAAAGGATAATTTTTGTGAAAAAATATAAATGAACTCATACTAATTGCTCTGCTTTGAGAGTCATGCAAGCACTTTACATTTCAAAGAATACAAATGACCTTTGAAAAATAAAATACCCGTGTCACTTATCTTTGTAGAAAAATAGAGGCTGACAGATTTAAAAGATATCTGCTTGTTTGTTTCATTTTTTTCTTTATAAAACATAGATTGCCTTTTAATGTAATATTTTATTACTTGCTTTAGTAAAATGAGAGTATATGTCATAAAACAATAGCTGGATGAAGGGAGTAAAAATAATTGCGTGTCTCCATAGAGGCTCTCAGCCTACAGTTTGTGACCTGTACAATGGTTTGCATGAGAAAAGTCCATTCGCACTTACTTGTTAATGTACCTACACTGCATTTTATTTAAATGTCAACTGCTCAAGTTCAGCATCTGTCACTGGTTCAACAGGGACTAAAATATGGTTAAGAGAGTACAGACAACATCGAATTTTTAGAATTGTTCACAAGCTTCCATACTGTAGCTCTTTCTCACTCAAAGTTTAGCCACCACCAACCCCCCCCCCTCAGGTTCATGAAAAAATCTATCTACCTATCTATATATCTAGCCATCTTTCTCTCTATCTACCTATCACATTCTTGGGGTTAAAGCCATGCAACAAAATCTGTAATTTAATTAACTAAAACATGGTAAATATTCCATTTTTTTCTTAAAACATCAAACTGTAGCATATTTCTCTGAAGAAAATTGTAATGTATACACTGTGGCATACATGACATGCTTGACTATGTCACCTGAAAATAGTGGTTTTCAACCAGATTTTATGTAAAGTATTGTATCATATAAAGAGACATGTTTACTTTTGGGCCTCCTGCTACCTGTCACCCTCAGCCTCCCCCCTTGTCTAACTGACACATTTGTTCCCCTTACCAGGGTGAGGGATGACTGGGAGGGGCCACCCTAAGATAGCCATCAGGTTCATAGGTACTTTAAGGCTGTTTTTCAGTGAGAATCTTATGAAGGCTAACCTTATATTCCCATGGTAGTTTTTATTATATTTTGATTATGAATAACCCAGAAGCCATCAGAATAAAGAAATGTAGAGACATTTACTTGTTGCCCATATTCATCAGGTACATAGGTGCTAAATTATGGGTGAATTTGCAGTTTCCTATCTATTTGTTCAAACTGCATTTGAATAGTATAAGGGAAATACTTTGCTTTATGTGGAGTGGAAGACAATTCCACATCAGAGGTATTTCCCTGCGATGTGTATCTATCTCTCCAACATTTTCTGATGCTCATGAATGAAACTGTAAATGACAAAACAATGCAAATGATGTCCATATTGTTTGTTTAATTTCTCTGCAGGTCTCTGCTGAAGAAGGGCACTGCTCAGTCAGAATTTCCCAGTAAAACAAATGCCAATAAATAAATAAAGAATAAATGACTGAGACTCCTTGAGTGTGTGTTGATGCTAGCACTGGACTTGCAAATGTGTAATAGGTCTAATAGGATACAGTCTGTTGAGGCTCTACTGTATATCTTCTTCTTCTTCTTTATCTTTCTGCTGTTCCTGTTAGGGGTCGACACAGTGGATCATCTGTTACCATTTCTTCCTGTCCTCTGTATCTTGCTCTGTCACACCAACCACCTGCATGTCCTCTCTCACCACATCCATAAACCTTATCTTAGGCCTTCCTCTTTTCCTCTTACCTGGCAGCTCCATCATTAGCATCCTATTCCCAATATACTCAGTATCCCTCCTCAGCACATGTCCAAACCAATGCAATCTCGCCTCTCTGGCTTTGTTTCCGAATTGTCCAACCTGAGCTGACCCTCTAATACACTCATTTCTAATCCTGTCCATCCTCGTCACACCCAATGCAAATCTTAACATCTTTAACTCTGCCACCTCCAGCTCTGACGCCTGCCTTTTTGTCAATGCCGCTGTCTCTAACCCATATAACATAGTTGGTCTCACTACCTTCTTGTATACCTTCCCTTTCATTCTTACTGGTACTCGTCTGTCACAAATCACTCCTGACACTCTTCTCCACCCACTCCACCCTGCCTGTACTCTCTTCCTTACCTCTCTTACACACTCACCATTACTCTGAACTGTTGATCCCAAGTATTTAAACTCATCCACATTCGGCAAATCTACTCCCTGCATCCTCACCATCCCTCTATCCTCCCTCTCATTCACACACATATATTCTGTCTTAGTCCTGCTGACCATCATTCCTCTTCTCTCTAGAGCATACCTCCACCTCTCCAGGGTCTCCTCAACCTGTTCCCTACTCTCACTACAGAACACAATGTCATCTGCAAACATCATAGCCCACGGGGACTCCTGTCTGATCTCGTCTGTTAATCTGTCCATCACTATTGCAAATAAGAAAGGACTCAGAGCTGATCCTTGATGTAATTCCACCTCCACCTTAAATGCATCCATCACTCCCACCACAGACCTCACCGCTGTCACACTACCCTCGTACATATCCTGTACCACTCTTACATACTTCTCTGCCATTCCTGACTTCCACATACAGTACCACAACTCCTCTCTAGGCACCCTGTCATATGCTTTCTCCAAGTCCACAAAGACACAATGCAACTCCTTCTGACCTCTGTACTTCTCCATCAACACTCTCAGAGCAAACATCGCATCTGTCTTGCTCTTTCCTGGCATGAAACTATACTGCTGATCACTAATCATCATCTCCCTTCTTAACCTAGCTTCCACTACTCTTTCCCATAACTACATGCTGTGACTGATCAGTTTTATCCCTCTGTAGTTACTACAGCTCTGTGCATCAACCTTATTCTTAAAAATTGGTACATAAACACTTTTTCTCCACTCCTCAGGCATCCTGTCACTTTCCAAGATTTCATTAAACAATCTGGTTAAAAGCTCCACTGCCATTTCTCCTAAACATCTCCATGCTTCCACAGGTATGGCATCTTCTGGGCCAACAGCCTTTCCATTCTTCATCCTGTTCATAGCTATCCTTACTTCCTCCTTGCTAATCCGTTGCACTTCCTGATTCACTATCTCCACTTCATCCAGCCTTCTCTCTGTCTCTCATTCTCTTCATTCATCAGCCCCTCAAAGTACTCTTTCCATCAGCTCAACACACTCTCCTCGCTTGTGAGTATGTATCCCTCATTATCCTTTATCACCCTTACCTGCTGCACATCTTTCCTAGTTCGGTCCCTCTGTCAAGCCAATCGGTACAGGTCCTGTTCTCCCTCCTTAGTGTCCAACCTGTCATACAACTCTTCATATGCCTCATCCTTAGCCTTCGCCACCTCTCTGTTTGCCATGCACCTCATCTCCTTATACTCCTGTCTACTTTCTTCATCTCTCTAACAATCCCACTTCACCAACCTCTTTCTCTATATACTCTCCTGTACTTCCTCATTCCACCACCAGGTCTCCTTGTCCTCTTTTCTCTCTCCAGATGTCACACCAAGCACCTTTCTAGCCATCTCCCTTACTAGCTCTGCTGTAGTTCCCAGCTATTCGGTAACTCTTCACTGCCACCCAGTGCCTGTCTTAACTCTTCCCTGAACTTCACTTCACAATCAGCGTTTTTCAGTTTCCACCATTTGACCCTTGGTGCTGCCCTTGTTACTCTATTTACATAGATAAACCATTTACTATATACTATACAGAATACACTTGCTTGTACAGATTGTTTTTGTATTTGTATATATATGGCTGTAATGTACACTCAGTCCAATTTTTAAACCTAGCATTAAACTGAAGCCTGCTAATTACATACCTTTTGCAGTACTGTTTACACAGTTAGTATAAAATTGAAAGCATGCCCTTTCCCCTGTAATATACATAATTTTATTGCAGTTTTGTTTGTTTTATGCTGTGAGAATTGAATGTATGATTGCCCTTTTGGTTGTTATGTAGACTGTGACACTTTGCCTTTACACATTTGCTTATTTATTTTGCTGTTGCCTATACTGTCAAAGTTGTAATAGGAATTGCTTTTACCAATTTTGAAAAGACGTTTACTGTTACTAGTAATTTGTACCCTCCCTTTTTGTAAAGGGAACTGCATAATTTAACTGCATACTATAGCCCATGTACTGACTGTACTTGTAGTATTTACTTGCAAACAGATTATTAATGACATATATGCACAATTGTGACATCTTATTACAATTACTAAACAGGATTAGACTTTTGTGCTTTTTACTTAATGCTGTACGTGAATACTTAACAATAATGTTTTAGAAAAATGTAAGCCATTTGGCCTTACAACCAGTCTTGTTTCCTTGACCTTATAAATTTCAGTACTGGTAACATTTATCTTATGCAACATTTCTTGTAACTACCCATTCCAGCCTGGAAAGATTTGAGCGTACATTACTTTTTTCTTTCTTTTTTTGTGCGCATTCCAGATGCTTAACCCATAACTCCTTCAGCACTTACTCGTACCTTCAGTCATTCGTTAAAATATTCTTGCAACTTGATATAAACATTCGTAATTTGCCTAAGTATGCATAATAATGCTTTTGAAGACTGTTTTTGCTAGAGTCTATGCTATTTTTTATGCTATTATACAATTACAAAATATTGTAAGAAACAAAAGAGATATTGACTTAACTAACACATGCTTAAAACAGATATATTCACATTTGCTGTGGTCTGCCTTTAGCTGCACTTTAGATGAAAAAAATGCATGCATGTCAGTCTTGTGACGTCATGTCTTTTCTGCATTTAACTACTCTCATTTGATTTCTATGCCCTAGAACTGTTTTGTTATTTGAAATGGTTTTAAAATCACTATTTAAGTGCCTTGCTTTAACTAAATGAAAGTTTGTGCTGTGTAGGCTTAACCATTTTCTAAAGGTAGAATTAGTATGTCGTAAATGATTTCTTATCAGCGCAGTTAACTGCTGTTTTTCTAACTCTTTACTAACCAGATTATATTTGTCAGTATTTTGTTTTGCTGACTTTAAAGCTCTTATGCACTTTTGAAAAAGTGTTTGCATAAGTTGTCTGAACTTTTTGAACTCACTCTGTCTGTCTTTTAGAAGTTTATTAAATCTTTTTGTCAGTTCACCATGAACCTCGTTGCTGCTATCTGTTTTGTAATCTGCATTAGTTTTATGCCACTTTTGTCTAGCAAGATGTACAGAAGAGTCTGTAAATAACTGACTTGACTGATATTGTAACTTTGAAGTTAACATTTTACATGTGGTGACAGGACATAATGCATCTGGTTGTTTACCATTACTTTTAAGACATAAACGTTTACTGTCATACCAGTCATGTTGCTGTTTAAGATACCAGTTAAACATAATGCATTTACATAAAGCATTGACATTAACATTAACTAATAAAGTACTGCATGTGCTACAGTTGTGTTTATACCAATCTTTAAATCCTGACAATACATGTGCTGGACTATTACTACTGTGTACCTGAAAGGTAGTGGCACATTTTGCAGTTCTGTTGTTTATGACATTCATGCTGTAGAATGAGAAACAAAGAAAAGAATTACAAGTTTCTATGTGGAAGGTGGCCAAATCTTCCATCGAGAAAGCGTGGAAATCCCTTGTTGATTCTCCCAAAAGTTGGTCAACACAGCTGGCAGATTCAACTGTGCAAATGTACAGGACCTGTGAAACTTGCAGAGATGCACTGTTCTGTTACTGGATACTGTGCAGAAGAAGGAGGCAAATGTTTGCTATGCAACTGGATGTACTAACTGAATAAAATGAAAAAGTAGCTGTAGTTGCCACAAGGAGAAACCATACGGTCCGTCAACTGTGGCTCGCCATTGAAGAATTCTGTACTGCCTTCCTGTTGGTTACTTCTTGTAATTTACATTTACATGCAAGCACACCACAGTATATTAACTCTTAGTATGAACAGCTACTTTTAAATACTGGATTGTACTAAGTACAATAAATACACGGAGGCAAACTGCTTCAGTAAACTGCTTTAGTTAGTACGACATTTCTGTTACATTTGACTTTTGGTTCTACAAACACGCAACACATATGCTGTCAGCTCTCTGTAGCAAATTCCCAAAGTCTGTTTATGCATAGTTACATTTATACCAGAAGATCTGGTATTTTTCCAGAGTCTGATGTAAAACAGTTCTTTCTTTGTATAACAGTTTTCCTTTGTTCCCTTGTACTTGGTTCTTCGTAGTTTGATGATCCATGGAAACTCAGTCTTGCATTATCTGAAACGTGGTGTTCCAGCACTATCTAAAACTTGATGTTACATTTCTTTACTTCATGGATGTCCTTGCAGCTGCCATCTACATAGTTAGTTTTACAGACTTTGTTTTTCAGTAACATACTCCTTCACATGGATGCTACAATCTTAACTATGCTATGCCAGCACATTTACTACTTTTTATTTTTTAGCATTTTATTCTATTTCTAAATTAACCCTTTATATTTCATATTATTCTTGCAGCTTTTATTCCAGCTAATAATCATGCTAGCAGTAGTTTGAAAAGACAGTATATATTATATAGAACAGAGTATTCTTTCACTATGTTCTTTGGATTTGATTATGTGCTATCCTTTACTATTAGCTCTGTGCAATGCTGAACATCGCTTTTGATATTTTTAACATAGGTAAAGAAGGGTTTGTGGTTATCCTTTGCCTGGTTGTACTTTTTACCTCATATCTAGCTTTGGTTGATTTGGTCAGAGTCCGGAGTTCCTTGTTAAGTATAGCAAGAGCATTATTGGCATCTTGAAAGTAAAATTTATTTTTGTGCACAATGACATTTTTTTCTTTTACTGTAGAACCAGTTTATATTAGATCCCAATATGGGAGTTTTTTTTTTTTTAATCTGGTGTATTTACTTCCAAGGGGACAGATAAATCTATGCAGCTATTTATGTGTACATATAATTTAGCAGTAAAAGATTCCACATAAGCAATGGGAGCTATCAGGATAGAAGAAGCTTTTAAATTTAGCCAGGTCATCACTTAGTTTTCATAAATTTGCCTTGGCATAATCTCTGAATACTGAGATATTGGCAGATGCTTTTATTTTCAGTCTTAAGGTGAATGTGACTAATTTGTGGTCTGATTTGATGAGCGAGGAAGTTAACAGTGGATGGGGAACAAAGCTGCCCCATATTGGTAAGGGCCAGGTCCTGGATTTTATCACCTCTGGTTGGGGTGCAGACTAACTGGTCCAGAGTGTTTGTAATGATGTCCAGAAATTTCTGGGAATACATATTTGAGGATGTGGGTAGTTGAAGTCTCCTAGGTGAATGGTACTTGCATTAATGCACAGGGACTTCATATTGGTTTTGTAAATGTTTATATATATATATATATATATATATATATATATATATATATATATATATATATATATATATATATATATATATGTGTGTGTGTGTGTGTCTGTGTATGTGTGTGTGTGTGTGTATATATATATATATATATATATATATATATATAAAAATCAATAAATATATAAATTATAATTATAAATATATATTTATATAAATATATAAAATCCAAAAGGGTCCACAACAATACCGGGAAAGTGCAGTGTCCCAAAACCACAGACGCACAGGTGAAAACAGCCCTTTCAAAAGCCAAAAACACAGCATCAATGGGACCAGATAGTGTCCCAGGCTGCGTCTTGCACGACCTACAGAACGAACTAACCTGCCACCTAAACACGCTGTTCAACCTCAGCCTCTCCACAGGCTACATGACCATAGAATGGCGCACAGCAACGGTTGTTCTTCTCCACAAAGGAGGGGCCACAACTGATCCTGGTAACTATCGCCCCATAAGCCTGACTAGCGTGGTCTGCAAGGCTATGGAGCGCATCATCATGGAACTCATTAACAAAGACATTGGGAACCTCAAAACAGTTGACCCGACCCAGTTCGGCTTTGTTAAAGGCAGAGCATGCCTACTAAACCTGGTTGACTTCTTTGAGACAATCACCAAGGTCATAGATGAGGGAAAGGTAGTTCACACAGTCTACCTTGACCTCGCCAAGGCTTTCGACACCATTCCCCACTCAGGTATTACAGAAAAACTCACCAGCCTGAACATAAACCCCTATGTCATGAGATGGGTTGCCAACTGGCTTACAGACAGAACTCACATGGTAAGAATAGCGGGTTCCAGGTCCGACTCTAAACCAGTCACAAGTGGTGTCCCACAAGGCTTGGTCCTGGGACCCCTACTGTTTCGCATATACTTCTCAGAAGTACAGGCAAAAGCAGGAGGACTATGGCTAACCAAGTTCGCCGATGACTGCAAACTGGGAGCCATAATTGACTCTCTGGCTGACACAGACATCCTCCAAAAGGGCCTTACTGAGATGGACACCTGGTGTCAAAGTCATGGCCTCAAGCTAAATGCCAAAAAATGCATAGTCATCCCGTTTGGGAAAAACAAAACACCCATGAATTACCACATAGGTGGCAGCCCCCTTAATACAGAAGAGGTAATAAGAGATCTGGGGAATCAGGTAGATAGTAATCTCTCCTTTGACAATCATATTGCCAAAGTAGTTAGGAAATCCTTCTATGTGGCCCATCTAATTACTAAAGGGTTCGCATCTAGAAATAAAGAGGTTATAGTGCCCCACTACTCGTCACTCATTAGACCCATCATAGAGTACAATGCCCCATTTGGGATGTACCTCACAAGACAATTCCAACAGCTGGAAAGAACACAAAAGTACCTCACCAAGCGGATTACTGGTCTCAAACATATGTCCTATGCAGCCCGACTGAAAAAACTCCGGCTGTACTCAGTGGCATATCGCTTACTCAGAGGTGATCTCTGCCTGACTTACAAAGCCATGTCCAACTTAGAAGTGATGGACATGCTCCACCTAAAGAAATCCAAGTCACTTTGAGCCACGCGCTCTAGTGAGCTAAACCTCACCACAACAATAAATAGAACATGCTAGAGGGATAAATTCCTGTCACAGCGACTCCCCATGCTTTGGAACAAAATTCCAAATTACATCAGGCAGAGCCCCTCACTAACACTCTTCAAGAGAAACCTTGGCAAGTGGATGGGTAACAAAAAATACACCCCTGGGATCACTTCATTGGCTCTGCTTGACAGAGGATCAGTTAATTAATCAATGGGGCAGCGAAAGCCGACACAATCTGGCTAGGCTTATAAATGCCCTCGGGCAGATAGCCTAGTACCTACCTATGAACATATGAACCTATAGATATATATATATATATATATATATATATATATATATATATATATATGTGTGTGTACATATATGATTGCACTCACTTTAGTTGAGTATGGCTTAGGTCAGCATTTGTTTTGCTAATATACTTTGGTCAGTAAAACAGATGATCAACATGTGTGTGAAATCAACATTCCTCGGAGTTGCAGAATATGCACCTTCCCTGTGGATTGTGCCATCTTGGAGGTAGTTTATATGATTAGCAGGGATGTGCAGGTGCAGGGGAGCTTGCCCCTCAGCAAAAAAAAAAAAACATTGTCGTAGAATTTGCATGATCTAAGGTTATGCTTGGAACATATGTTTTGAGCTGTCAACATTGTGAATGTTGATTTTTAGGTGCCGTTATTTTTTGTGTTGACATTTGGTAGTTTTGGTGTATATCTAGGGGACAGCCTAAAGCACATCTAGCAAATCATTCAAGAAGCATTTACTACCACTTAAAAATGCCTTTGTAATGCTCAACTCATGTTCAACCCAAATACAAAATATTACTTTTATTCTTTTCCAAATTACTCAGCCATGAAAAAACTAACTCTGCAGCTAGGCCCTTGAAGTCTGCTCCTCAAGAAATCAGGTTTAGTTCTCACTACCACACTTTAAAATCTACCCTAAAAGTTTTCCTGGCCAACACATGGCAGTGCTCCTGTTCTTCTCCAAATTAATACCCCCTACATTTTCACCACCTACTTTCTCTCCCCCTCCACCCATACCAATCTCCTTCAGTCTCCAACACTTTTCTACCCACTCCCAAAACAATACCTAACTTCTTCTTCTTTCAGCTGCTCCCATTAGGGGTCACCACAGCAGATCAACTGTTTCCATTTCTTCCTGTCCTTTGCATCTTGCTCTGTCACACCAACCACCTGCATGTCCTCTCTCACCACATCCATAAACCTTATCTTAGGCCTCCCTCTTTTCCTGTTACCTGGCAGATTCATCCTTAGCATCTTTTTCCCAATATACTCTGCATCCCTCCTCAGCACATGTCCAAACCAACATAATTTTGCCTCTCTGGCTTTGTCTCCAAACCTTCCAACCTGGGCTCTGACCCTCTAATATATTTATTCCTAACCCTGTCCATCCTCGTCACACCCAGTGCAAATCCTAACATCTTCAACTCTGCCACGTCAAGCTCTGACTCCTGCCTTTTTGTCAATGCCACTGTCTCCAACCCATATAACATAGCTGGTCTCACTACCCTCTTGCAGACCTTCCCTTTCACTCTTACTGGTACTCGTCTGTCACAAATCAATCCTGACACTCTTCTTCTTCTAGGAAGTTAGCCTTAGAAAGTAGGAAGTTAAAGTTATTATTATTTTTTTTTTATTTTTCATGTGTGCTTTTGTTGAGTATTTCTCCCTAACTCATAAAAATATTTAATCTGTTGCAGGACTTTTTCCCCTTGTATATAGTTACTTAACTACTGTTTAAATGCTTTTGAATTTGTTGTGGAGCTTTTCTCCCAGTGCCTCCTCTGAAAAAGGGACATTGGTTTAGTTGGACTTTCTCATTTGTCAAAGGACAAATAAATAAAAAAATAAATAAAATTATGTATATTATGTTGTTGTTTTTCTTTCGGCTTTTCCCGGTTAGGGGTCGCTACAGCAGAACTCCGGTCAGCTAATGATTGCCAGTTGACTTTTATGGTGCTGAGGTGCCAGCCCGACGCCCAACCTTCAACAAAGGCATGCCCATTCACGCATGTCTTTCGAACGCCACTCAACCGCGGGGAGGACATGCAGACTCCACACAGAAGGCGCTCCAACCGAGAATTGAACGGGAGAAAATTATGTATAAAACCCGCGGTGGTGGTGCTGCGGTAGCATTGTCGCCTCACAGTAAGATGCTGTCTGGTTCGATTCTCAGCTAGAGCGTCTTCTACATGGAGACATGCGTGAATGGGCGTACCTTCGTTGAAGGTTGTGCGTCAGGGCTGGTAACTTGGCACGTAAAAATCAACTACCAATCATTAGCGGAGCGGAGTTCCGCTGTGGCGACCCCTAACTGGGAAAAGCTGAAAGACACAAACAAACAAATATAATATCTGGAAATCTGATTACTTACCGTTTTGCCACTTTGCTGCCCCCATCATGTTCTACTGCCTCTTTTGTTGTGGAAGTATTTTGTAAGCAGGTATAGAAAGTGATACATAAATGACAGAGAAACATGTTGCTTTAAAAAGTTATACAGTGATTGCACCTGAAGGTATTTTATTTATTTTTTTTATTTATTTTGCATTTGTTGACCTGGATAGTCCGACTGGATGCATGTCCATTTTCAGCGGAGGCCTGGGGAGAAAAGCTCCAAGGGTAAGCAGATACAGCATTACACAATACCAGCATTACATATTACAAACAGACTATTTACAGAGATTACATAAATAAGCAAGTTAAATAAGTTCCACAGGTTAGAGTTAATCCTGAGCGTAAATCAGGATTAAATTAAATTACACAGTAAGATGGTTAACAGATTTTTACACATTCTAGAGAGAGTTAGCCAGGCTTGATACAGTGACATAGCCAGTTAAGTGACAAATGTTGTTTGAGTCTAGTTTTAAATTGACCTAAGGTGGAAAGTAAGGTAATATCAGCTGGAAGAAAGTTCCAGGATCTACTTACAGAGTTTGCAAAGAGAGAGTCACCGGCTGTGTTATTAATTTTGCTAGTCTGAATTAGTAGTTTGTTAGAGGATCGAAGCGGTCTAGGATTGTTATAGGGGGTGATAATATTTTTAAGTGCAGGAGTATTGTCCGGATTATAGAGGATTTTATAGGCCATAATCAGTTGGTTTTACTGGATTAGGCTGGGTAGTTCAAGCCACCCAAGCTGGTTTAGATTGATGCAATGATGTGTCCTAAATGGCAGCCCAGTGGCAAACCTGGCAATGTGGTTGTAGCAAATTGAGAGTTTGTTAAGGACAGTCTTGTTTAAATTCGAGAGTAGAGAGGATGCATACAGAAGGGTTGAAAGAAGGTGAGATCGAGCTATGGATGGCAATTTTAGCTGGAGGGGTTAGGAAGGCTTTTATTCTGTAAAGTGACCCTAGTTTTTTATTGATGGTTTTGATTGTTTGGTTAACATGTATTTCGAATTTTAGATTATTATCTATGATGACACCTAATAGTTTTGTAGAGGGGTCAGGGGAGATTATTGTGCCATCATTTGAATTTATGGTAAAGGTGAAAGTGGTAGACCTACGTGTTGGTGAAAATAACAGCATTTTAGTTTTTTTGGGATTTAGGATCAGACGACGTTCAGAAAGCCAGTTTTATATTGTATTAAAGGTGGTCTGGGTAGCTGACCATAACTCTACTGGAGATGTGGCCGAGCAAATCAGAGTAGAGTCATCAGCATATTGGATACAGCTGACTTTTGGGATGACAGTATAAAGGTCATTAATGAAGATGGAGAACAGCAAGGGCCCTAGTATAGAGCCTTGTGGTACTCCAAGGGTGTTAGGTAGAAGGTTAGAGAGTTTGTTCTGCCAGAGGACAGCCTGCTGTTGACCATTCAGGTAGGACTGAAACCATTGAAGGGCTCTAGTATCTAGACAGAATGTTTGCAGGGTGTGGATTAAAAGTTGGTGATCAACCATATTGAATGCCTTGGAAAGATCCAAGAAGAGGGCTGAGGATATATAATTATTGTTGCGATTATGGTTTATGGTATTGGTAAAGGCTAGGAGGGCTGAAGTATTGCTGTGATGAGGATGGAAGCCATGCTGCGTGTCTGCCATAAGGTGATTCTGGATTAGGTGGTGCATTAGTTGTCTATGAATACATTTTTCTATAATCTTTGCAAGTGGAGAGAGTATAGCTATTGGCCTATAATTGGAGAATTCAGTAGAGCTGCCTCCTTTGTGAAGTGGGATTACATAGGATATTTTCCAGATGGTGAGAATTTTAGCTTCTACTATGGTTTGATTGATTAGTATTGAGATGGAGTAAGCAATAGCATCAGCTGATTTTTGTAGGTACTCGGCAGGGAGTTGATCAGCAGAAAGTGTAGTGGGTTTAAATTTTTTGATCAAGGTACGGATAAGTGAAGTGGTGACGGGTTAGAAGCTGAATTTGAGTAGGTTTCTAGGGGTGCTACTTTCAGGACCAGGGGAGCTAGAAGGTAGTTGGCTAGCTAGGGCTTGAATTGTCTCAGTAAAGAATCGGTTAAAACTGTCAGAAACATCTTCAGGGGTTTTATCAATAGTAGCAGCAGGGATTGGGATTGAAGTTTGTCCAGGATGTAGTAGATTATTTAAACCTGCCCAAAACTTCTGAGGGTTATTTTGATTTACTGTCTGTAAAATACAGTAGTATTGTTTTTTATCTTGTAAAATGGATTTTTTAGTTTTGTTCCCAGATTGCCTGTATTTAATGTGATCTTGGGGGTCTTTAGAAGAATGCCATAAAGCCCATGCTTTGTTTCTAAGGGTAATTTTGAGTTTAGACTCTTTAGAAAGCCATGGCGCAGTTTTTGCCTTTGTTCTCTTTGAACGAACAGGTGTATGCAAATCAAGGATCTCAAGGAATTTGTTGTTAAAGTATGCTACTGCTTCCTTTAAGGGGAGGTGTTTTAGAATAGACCAATTACATGAGTTTAGTTCTTGTTGGAATTTGGCAGGGTCAAAGTTTATATTGTTTCTAACCTTTCTGAGTAAGGGTTGTTGGGAATTAATGGCTTTGTGCTTAATTACATATGTGAGAAGGTGATCGCTTAGGCCATCAGGGAGGGTACCAGAGGTGTACAGTTGGGGGCGACTATTTATGAGTACCCAGTCAAGTATGCTTTCTTTTTGGTTGGGTGTACCTATCCTGGTAGGGGTGGATATGATTTGTGTAAATGCATGCAGGTTAATATGGGTGGTTGGGGATTCTGAGGAACAGGCGCCCCAGTCTATGTTAAAGTCTCCAAGTAGTAGGGTTTCTTGGGGGTAGTGACATGATAGCCAGTGCAGGATATCTTCAAGTGTAGATATATTGTTACCTGGGGTATGTACATACAGATGATATTAATGCATTTATTTTTATTAAGTTGCAATTTGGTGGCAAGAACCTCCGAGTTATTAATCTGAGGTGGTTGTATTACATCTATGGTGACATTCAACTCAGATTTATAGAGTACAGCTACCCCACCCCCTTCCTCAAAGCACAATCCAACCTATGTATGTTGTACCCAGGTGGTAACACTTCATTGTCTGTAGTATTAGGTTTTAACCAGGTTTCAGATAAACAGAGAATCTCAGGGGAGTGGACATTCAGAAGTGCATGCAATTCATGTACCTTGTTATTAATGCTTCTAATATTGAGATGATAGGCTAGGAGAGAGTTAGTTGGCCTATTAATTGTAGGTTTGTAGCTTAGATTGCAAGTAGAGGGGGTATGTGTATCTGAAGTGGGTGGGCCAGGGTTGGGGTGAATATTACCACCAAGTATTAGGTTAAGTCTATACTTGGTGATGAATTTCAGGAATTTGTTTTTTAGTTTGTGTAGTGTTTGGATCTAGAGCTAATGTGCCTGGGGTTGAGATGTTGATAGACTGAACAAGATTTTGGATAGAACCTGGTACTGTAAGTATGGTTGAAGGTGGGAGGATTTACAGCTGGGGTGATAGTATGGCCTTTCGGGACCTGAAATCCCATGAGAAACTGGTTTTCGTACAAGGTAAGGAGGTATGGTGCGAACAAGAGGGGTAGTAAACAGGAGTATATCATTATCTGTGATTCAGCTAGTGAGTTAAGGAACTATTTTACCTGGTGATGCAACACCAGAAGATAGAGTGGTGAGGTAAAGGTACTGGAAGGGGGTGGGAGAATGCAAGATGAAAGCTAATAGGTGCTATTGAAATGTAGGTAGAAGAATGGGGGTGGGAGGAATAATCCCAGATGAAAGCAGATAGGATCTAGAAAGTGGGGGAGTGGCTATAGTACTATACATTTAGAGGTACTGGGGGTAGGAGGGAATTGGGGGCAGGGAGGGGAGCGAAGAGGGCCCGAGCGCAGTGAGGGTGAACGTAGCGGGGCTATTGCAGTTTACAAGGTTTCCTAAGGTGTCCTAAAGCTATAAGGTAAGTATTATAGTTCTTAATGTAAGAGTCAGTTTACTTAAGTTACAGGGGAATGAGGCAAACACTCAAGTAGAAAAAGAGCCCTATGGCTGACCAAAATGGTGACCTGCTTAATTACACAGCACTGTAAGTGAAAGCTTAACAAATGCTTTTTGTGTGCAACCTACTCTGCTTAAATGCCGAGAGAAACTGTTTGCAGTCCTGTAGACTCCGTTTTGTAGGGAACTGTAGGGTTCAATCTTCTTAAATGCTGAGAGAAACTGTTTGCAGTCCTGTAGACTCCATTTTGTAGGGAACTGTAGAGTTCAATCTGCTTAAATGCTGAGAGAAACTGTTTGCAGTCCTGTAGACTCTGTTTTGTAGGGAACTATAGAGTTCAAACTGAGTCACACCAGGTCAGCCAAGGGGGGAAGAGAGAGGGAAATCCTAAGCACCTAGATTTTTTTAAGTAAATAAGTAAGTTTTCATATTAGCATTTTAATTTAGCATACTTTTTGCATGATTTATGAAATTATGCACCCTTTTATTCTTTTTTATTTTGTAAAATGGCCAGCAAAATAAACAAGAGTAGAGCAGCTTGATATCAATGAAGAAAACAGGCAACTTCACTGACCCAGTTATGACTGTACCATTCTTTTTTCCCCTTAAAAAATCTGTTTAGTGATGGTGCTAACATAATGAACAGCCTGTTACACGTAGCAAACTAACATCCTTCACAGTGTTACAAAATATAATTCAGAACACATTTGAAATGTTTTATAACAACTTAATCTATAACTAGGTGACATAGTAGTGCAGCAGTTAACATTGTCACTTCACAGCAAGAAGTTCTCCAGTTTGATTCTCAGCTGGGGTGCCCTCTTTGTGTAGTCTGACCGTCCTCCTTGCATTCGTGTGGGTTTCCGCCAGATGCTTTGGTTTCCTCCCACATTCCAAAGACATGTGTCTGGAGTCTTTCTCCCCAGGCCTCTGCTGAAAATAGGTTCTGTCCTAGTCGGACTTTCCTTGTCAACAAATAATAAATAAATAAATAAACCATTATAGCTGAGCAGGGTTATAAGCGGTTATGTCAGTATACTTTTGTTTTAAAAAAGCAGGATTTTTACTGTTAACAAATTTCTTTGACAGACATTTTCTAATGTTATTATTCGGGTTTACTTTCAGATGATCTGTACTCTTCAAGAAAAATCTTGATGATTGGATGGGAGATAGGAAATTCACCCCGGGGATCACTTCTGTGGCTCTGCTCGACAGTGGCACAGGAAAATAATTTTCTTGGGTTGCAAAAGCCAGGGTACCTTTTAGCTAGGCTTATATAGGCTCTAGGGCCAATAGCCTAGTACCTACCTATGAACCTATGAACCTAAGAGTACAACTAGCTTTCCAAAACTTAAATATGGTAAAAAGTAATGCATAAGAGACAATAGTTAGTAGTTAGCAGTTCCTGTTCCTAATTAAAAATATTTGCAATACCAAAACTGGGAAGCCAGGACAAGACCCAATAAGTTAGGTCAGGGAGAATACGTTACTGGAAAATGCTTTCTAGAATTCTTTGATTGTAGGCAACCATCAGGCATTTCTCAGACTAACCCATAAAATATGAAATTAGTTTGCGCCTTTACAGAGCAGAACCAGCACGTTTATAGGTTTACAAGTAAGTACTGGGTTAGTTGCCCTTGCAGACCATTTTAAACCTAATTTCCCTTTGGTGCTTGAATTAACCTATACCATTTTGTGTTAGAATGGCCTTACCCATCCCATGTCGATAATTATAAATTATCCCCAGTGATCAATACCATAGATAATTTGAGGGGACCCGTGCATAGAATAAAGCATGTAGGAGCTGCCTATATCCATTAGTAGTACAGTGGCAGTTCTGGAATAAACTTTCTATTATCCATCCACAGATTGAAGTTGAGCTTGAATATGTGCAGGAATGTGCTTTGTTTAATGTGGAAAGTTAGAATGTTCCAAACAGTTGTAATACATTAAAATATTGCATGCTGCTTCACATAAATAACATTAATCCTGTAAAGCCAGAATAATAAGCAAGCATCAGGAAGCAGGTAGTCATTTTCCTTCACAGACAACCCCAGCAATTACGCCTACTCTGTTAATGAAGAGCAAGTATCCAGTTAAGTAGTCCATTTTGCTTCTCACAAGTGCCTTGGAAAGCCAGACAGTGACTGTTTAAACTGAGCAAATCACAATAGAGTCAATTATTTTCATCCAGTCAACCCAAACTCCCATCCAACAGATATAGCCACATCTCACTGCCATGTAATATTATTTCACCACTACACAAACAAGCTACCACAGATTAATGTATTCCAATTTGCTCCACACAAATCACAAAGAAATATTGCCAAAAATGTCTGGTTGATCATTGCCAGAATAATTTTAAACATAATAACACCAATTAATTCTCTGTACTTTACTGTTTTTAATCATATCATGCCAGTCCTCTCAACTGTCCAGAGTTCTGCAAAATATCCATTTTGTCTCATATTTTGACCTCTGTCCCTTGTATTTTTTTTTTAATTTTCTGGTAAATTGCTGAACATTACAGTCAGTCAGTAAAGCCAGACAGTAAAGAGTCATTAATTCTTATTGTGAAAAAAAAAAAAAACGCATGATGTGAAAATCCCCTTAGCTTGATTTCAGTCCTAGATTTGAACATTGTGGGGGTCTGTGCTTCATGACCTCAAAACGTTTCAGTCTTAAACATGACATGACTCAACTTAAATGGTCAAGTCAAGTGTAGCTTCTCCTCCCTGGGACACCTGGGACACCTGTCACACTACAAGTGCATTTTGTTCTGTCAGGGCACCTTCTTTCTTTCTTGATCTTTTAGAGCAAGGAAACAACATATTTTATTGCTCTAAAAATAAAAAATAAATATAGAAATAGTGCCCTTACAAGCACAGTGCCATAGGCAGCCACCTAGAGGGCATATGCATAAGTTCAGCCCTGGCCTTTAATATTTGTATTCATGTAAATAGCAACAGTCGGAGGCTCCATTGTTAAGTGGCAAAGATATGATGACAGGGCACAAGTTTGACAGGTACCTCACTGCAAAGCAAAATATTTTAAATGGACTCTTTCACCACTGATTGGGTGCTGTGAGTATCATAGATTTAAATATATGGACAAAGGCTTGGTAATCTACTTCCTTTCCCGACTTGCTTAGTAAACGGGTTGGATAGCAGTAGCTGTGCATGTGGTCATTATAGGAGTTAGATGCAACCTGATGACTTTGGGTGGTTACTCACTCAAAAACATTGACTCTGCATGGCCACTGCTGTCTCTAAGTCATTCTGGCCACATTGATACTGTACTGAATGCCTCACTTATGTGGGTATTTCCAGTACAAATTATTTGCTTGCAGTCCATTTGAATTCCTATGCAAGTGCAGTTTCTGAAATGCAAAGGCCCCGCACCCTATGCTAGATACTTTTTGTAGTCTTTTATAGCCCACAATGCATTTCTGAATCCATCCATTAACCTTCTGTACAAATATCCAAACAGGACAACAATCAGCACTGAAAGATTAAATATGTTACACTTTGAAGGCTGATGTCCTCTAAATGTGCATGCTTGCAAGCTATATTATTTTTCATGACTATTATACAAACTACATTACTATTAGAAACAGCAAAGAAAATACATGGTTTTGGACAAGTCATCTGTTATGGAAGTATTAACTTTGATACAACCTTAGACTGCCAGTTATGGATGCACAAAACGTCTTTGAAAGGAAAGAAAAGTTTACTTCTGAATGGTGTGTAAATGCTACATTTTGTATCAAGAAATGCTGTCTTTCCTGTACTTCCATGCAACCTTCTTCTCCCACTTTGTTTTCATGATTCAGGAGGATTCCTTTCTAATGCTAATAAAATCCATTATACATGGCAGGTGCACCTTTATATTAAACTTTAATAACACAAACACACCTAACCATCTGTGCACAAAAAGCACATGAATTTGAAACATTCTCCAGAAACTCAACCAGTAAGCACAGTGTAAAAATGGAAGTACATTACAGTTCAATTTGTGAACCTAAATGAAAGAAGCTATATTTTGCATCTTTCTATGACATGCTTTGTTGAATTGTAAATAAGCACATGGTAGCTGTTACAGACTGTAGGGTACTGACACACTGTATGCTCATACACTAGTTTAACACCAAGAGACTGTGGAATTATGATAAAAGGAAAAATGCTACTTACAGGGGATAGTATAAAAAAATAACACATGCAAAAATCACTCAAGCTTCTAATAGTTACACAAAAACAATGGTCTTGTAGTTGTCTTCCGCCATCAAAGAACAAAAAAAAGAACTAACAAGATATGCAAATCATTAATTCCATATATATGTGTATATATACACACACACACACACACACACACACACACACACACACACACACACACACACACACACACACCTGTGTGTGTGTGTGTGTGTGTGTGTGTGTGTGTGTTAATTTCACTGACATCTTAGGATTCTCATCTTCAAATGTGACATTACCCCACTGTGGGGGAGTAAGATCCTGAGGGGGTAATTACTATGTGTCATGGATAGGGTGGGGCAAGGATCAACATTTTTTTTTTTTTGCAATTTTTTGCCCTCACTGTCTACCTGCCATAAGACCCTCTCTTGGTCAACTGGCCATTCATTCTCCACACACTTGGGTGTGAGCTAATTGAGAAGGAATGTCACTGAGGTAGCCATTAGAGGTGGTTCATGTTTTTACTGATTATAGCCCAAGCCCCCATGCACAAAACTAATGATATGCTCTTTGTTTAGCATATGGTGGAACTCAGCAAGGATGACTCTCCTACTTCTGTGAGTGACATAACTTATCAGGACAGCTCTGTCTCCTTTGAAGCCAACACTTTCCACCAGGGAAGTATCCATGGGACTATGCTCCCTGGGCATACCATCCTGCACCTTCCCTGTAAGTAGAGGGTGAGCCTATAAGGCCACATCAGTCATCTCCTCCCCCACACCAGCTCCAGCAAATGCTTGAGTAGTTACCTGGGTCATAGTCAGGGCTTTATCTCTCTACACTAACAAAGCTGGCTCAGTGTGGCAATCTTGATGTAAATATCGAAGAGAACAATCTTATCTGGAACTAGACTTAGAAAGCAAATATTGTTCCTGCAACTTAAAATTAATTTATTTATCAACTTGTTAAATGATTTTCTTTTAGGTAAATGGATAACAGTGCTGGTCACGAATAAACATTTACAAGCATAACAGGTGTCGCACAAATGATAACATAAGCTAATTAGCAACAAGGACAAGGGAAGAAAATGCACATTGATAAGATATATAAATACCATCATCTACAGACAGAAGTTAATCTTGAACACATGCTTTAATATGGCATCCAACTGTAGTAGAATAAACTGTAAGATAAAAAAAATAATGCAGGCATAAAAGAGGGACATGAGTGTCCAGGTGAAGGTGCATTTGGCCAGCAGTGAACATGTCTTTGTGGGATGTAGAGTGAGAGAGGGTAAGAATACCAAATCAAAGATGATAGTAATAGATTTTAAGGGTATGGGTTATGCTGAGCTGGGTATGGGAGGTCAAAGATGAGTTAGGGGTCTGGAGAAAAATAAGTTATTAAGCAAGCAATGAGACTGGATCAGGGATGGTGTAATCAATGTTATGGACATCGGTCGTAGGGGAAAAAAACAGAAAAGTAAAAAAGATGAAAAAGCCAATCTGGCTACAAATGAATGTGAGGCTAGTTATTATTTGAAAGAGGATGTACATGACAGGTGGAAATAAGGGGAGTGGAGAAGCTACAGTACAAGCAGGCAAGCAGAAAGACCATCAATTAGGTGAAAGCATGAATAAAAAAGGTGGAAGTTGAAATGAAGTTGACAGAATGAGTCAAGGAGGGCAACAAAACACATTTAAGTGTACAGGAGAAAGAAATAAGTGAGGGGCAGATTTGACTAGGCTGAGCAACAATAGGGTATGAGGAGCATCATTGGAGAATGGAGAATGGGAAAAGGCAGAAATGATGGATACATACTTTGCCTCATTTTTCACAAAGGAAAGCCAGAAGATGATTCTGTGCTGGGAAGGAGGAAGGGTAGAATGTGAAGAAAATTGAACAAACAGCAAGAGAAAAAAGAAAATGTGGACAGGAAATACTGCTTTTGTCTGGGATAATAAAGCATTGGGACAAGATGGGTTGCCTGCTATAGTGCTTAGGATCCTGGCTAGTGCATTAGTAGAGCCCTGACTGAGATCTTCAAAAACATTGGTCAATTCAGAAGAGATTGAAGAATGCAGGACAGTAAGTGTGGTACCCTTGTAAAAGGAAGAAGGAGGAAGACTCTGATGTAGTTCACCTAACAGCAGTAGTAGTATGAATATTTAGGGTGGGAGGTTGGCATAGTGGTTAAGGTGTTCACCTTATAAGCACAAGGTGCAGCATTTGATTCACACATGGGTTAAGTGGCTGGGCTTGGAATGGCCTACAAAAGCAGTTAGCCTGGTACTAATCTATGAGAGGAGTTTTTGGGAGGTTGACATAATGGTTAAGGTGTTTACCTTACAGACACAAGGTGCAGGGTTTGAGTCTCAAATGGGGTAATTAGCTAGGCTTAAAATGGCTCACAAGAGTATGTACTCTAGTAGTAATAATCTATGAACTTAAGTAGTAAAAGGGGTCATCCTCACAGGAAGGACAGAGCAGAGATAACAAATTTTAGGGACTAACTGCACCCTGGATTTGTATCTCTAAACCTCTTAGCATACAAATTCTGAGCAAAATAAAAAATAATGGGGGGAGGGTCAAAGGCCCAAAATCAATGACAGATTTTAAATATTGTTCTTACAAACTAAGACAATTGTTTGAATAACTGGTTTTGCATTAGCATGCTTTTTTTAAGGATATGAAGTCTGAAACTGAAATGTCTATTATTATTTGATGACTTTAATTCTCAATGATTTGCCAGAAAACCACACATTTTAGGAGGAACAAACCAAAATTTTAAGCCAAAAATCTGGATATTCTGTGAAATGAAATTCTATAAAGTTGAGAGAGATACGGAATCCTGAAGGTACTTTTTCATGCAAAGGGTTGTGGACACATGGAAAGGATTACTGGAACGGGTGGAGCAGTGGGAATCTATAGAGGTAATCATGATGTCTTGGGAAAGACGTGAAAAGGATTAATAAAAGGGCAGTTAAATAGGGTAGGTTGAATGTTACATGCACCTAAAGGGCATAGTAATAAGGTTTATTTTATATTCTCTAGGCAGACAAATGTATTGTAGCAGAGTTGTATTACTAATCACGCAGTCATGGTAGCAGCAAAATTCTGAAGGATTTATCAATCAACAAGTTAATATTTATTTAAATAAATCCAGCCACCAGGTATCATTCACTCACCAAATTGCATTCTAGGCAGTCTGTGTTTTCTGGTGGTGAACAATTTTTCTGTAGCCACCCACTTTTGATTATATCGACACTCACAAACACCTTGCTAGACTGAATTAAGCACATTAAACAATCTCATCTACTTTTCCAATAAAGTACAACTGCTCTGTACTCATTACATTGAGTTCATTAACTTGATTAGATTGTTGTCAGCATCTGAAATATTTTCTGATGTTTCTCAGTCATATCTACAGCTTTGTTTATTAATATATCCCTTGACAGAAAATGGCACTTCAGGATGAACATGGAACATTGTGGAAGAAAATGTGCTGCTCTAGGTTTGGCTACTTCACCTGAGACTTACACTGAATCTGCTGCATCTGAAGCCATCCGCTGTTAGAAGAATGGAAATAAGTATCATTTTGCACTTCTGCTGTTTATTTTTACTGCATTTCATAAGAATGCTATATTAATTGTTACATTTCTTGCACTTTAGTAGAGTTTCAAAGATGAACTGTTTCCATTGCTGCCATAGTACTTATAGTCTCTGCTAGTTATATGAGACAGTAATACATCTAGATTGCTTGGTTTCCCTGCACTTGAGCTCTAAAACCAGCATGTTTACATTAAGGCTTTTTTGACAGCAGTCTTGTGGCAAAAGTGTCCTGTAGCAAACGTATCCGAGTTAGGGCTGCTGGCTGAAAGCTTATTGTGTGTTTCCCTGATTGGTCTGTAGGCCTTGTTGTTGTGAAACTTGATTTTCTGATTCCATATAAGCCCAGTGTTTGCGCTAGGCTGCTATCCACACAGT
The DNA here is from genome assembly GCF_019279795.1 of Protopterus annectens. Lineage (NCBI taxonomy): Eukaryota > Metazoa > Chordata > Ceratodontiformes > Protopteridae > Protopterus > Protopterus annectens. The sequence goes on along the minus strand of NC_056747.1, from coordinate 1,180,912,557 downwards.
GGTGGTTAGCAGTGCCCTGCATAGATGCAAAGCTATCAAGTTAAAATTTCCATTTAGAATAACTATCTCTTCAACCTTCTCCAGCCCCCCTGCTGCTCTAAGAGCATCTGAGTTGTAGTTCACACTGAGTGTAGCATCCATTCTTCGTCCATGTGCTGTCATGCCAGTTCAATTAAATCTTCCCACTCTTCTCCCCGGTTAAACCCATAGTGAAAATCCAGAAACCATAGATAGGCACTTTTCTGCTATGTCTGTGGTCAGCCTGGTGTAAATGGGCATCCTGAGGCAATGCAACAATTGTCCCATGTATACTGACAACCACTTAATACTGAAACAGACAGACACAGTATGTGAGAAATGTAGTTACCGTATGAAAACTGAGACACAACTCTCACATACTGACAAATCAAATGACAAACAGATTGTCAGCACACACACATCATTTTCCTCACTAAATAAGATGTCAAGACATAAATCCACATATGCAGAGGTAGTCACAAATAGCTTACCAAAACATCAGAGGCCTCCTGCATGCTGCCTTCAGAAACCACATGCAAACAAACCCAAGTCAACAATACACATCACAGTGTCTCCACAAGCAGGCCTTTAAGGCAAAACACTGCACATTCAAACATCCTGGTCGAGGAGCCTCCGTTGTGAGGCACATGGACGTCTCCACCTCACCAGTATGGATAACAATAGGGTTACAGTCACTGCACTTTCGCTGAAGTGGGCATCTACTTTGTTTGTTCGATGTAACATATTTTCAAACAAAGTAGCTATATCTATATATATATATATATATATATATATATATATATATATATATATATATATATATACACTATTTGTGGCCTTTCAGCTAAACTCAATCATGTGTACAGATATGTAAAGTCAGAGATGTTTGGATGTCAAAAATGCTTATATAAACTACAGAATTTTTTCGGGTGCCAGAATTGTATTCAAAACACTAGTGACTAATACTCCATTGTATGATCACTAGTGTGTAACTGCCCAGTTTTTTGCCTGAAGAATGAATTGCTTGTATTATAAAATCAATATTAATAAGGACATGTTGAGGAATAGATCTGGATCTTGTCAAAAATTTACCTACAAGCCCTGGCATAGTATTGGGGGTCTCTTGGAGAGAATATTTCCCAACTATTCATGGCATGATGTCCAGGAGTTGGACTTATTAACAGTGTTAATTTATCTTTGAAGTTCCCAGTATGCATATTCTGCATTTTTTAATGGTAATTCCAACCCTGGGTGAATATAGCTGTAATAATGCAGGGGTGGTTTATGTTGCCATTTGTTGAAAATGTTGTACACTTTATATTGGTAAAACCTAAGAAGTTACAGAGGAGGCTGTATAAGTACACTTTAAGTACCAGGATTGGTGATGGTACTAATGCTTTGTTCAAGCATTCTTGTGTGCACATTAGTTTTAAAAATTAGATGTTTTCTTATTTCAGAAAATAAGGGCAAAGACTTCAGGGAGATGACTGAAAAACGTTGTTGAATAAGCAACTTTTCTGGCAGATTACTTTAAATTCTGATGATTTTGGGGCAGAATGAATGCATTTCTATAGGTCCGGTACTTAAAACTAAAGTAAATAGGCTTAGTTATTAATTTGATTATGCACCCTAAGGACTTGTTTGGTATTGAAAAAAGCCTCATTAGGGGTATTTTTTATTCTGATGAAGTCCTTTTCTTTTACGGATTAAAGCACTAAATAAATTGACTTATTGGTCCTGTCTATTTTGGTGTTTTGTATGTTCATTTTTTTATTATAAATGTACAAGCCTAACTCCTCAATGCTGCTGGTGGGGTGACCCAGGCACATTGGTCTGTTTAAGTAACTTTTACAGACTCACACAGAAGGCACATGAAATTTGTGGGAATGAAATACAGGTTAACATGATGTAGCCTAAACCTCCTGAAATGCAACATTGGTATAGCAAGTATCAAGTGGCTGGTGGCCGACTGGAATCTTAGGTAAATCATTTACATAAGTTAATTTTTAACTTCAAAATTTTCTAGCCTCCCACATTACAATTATCAATAATTTTGAGAGATCCAAAATAGCCATTAGGCATGCAGGCTAGGGCCTCAGCAAAAATATTACTGTAAATGAACCTTCTATCTATCCTTCAATGTGCATATACACACACAACACAACAGACACACATGTACACACACAACACACACAGACACACACAAACAGACACACACACACACATACACACACACACACACACACACACACACACACACACACACACACACACACACACACACACACATATGCATAATTTGGTAGCTTTAGCCAATTAAGCACATAAACAGAGACGCATTGAATTTGTTGAGAGAGGAAGGCCTCTTGGCCCACTTAGTCAGCCAAGGCTATGGCTGAAAAGTGCTCTTGGATCAATCTGCCTAGTCAGGTCAGCAAATATATAAATAAATAAAAGTTCCTCTTTCCTGAGTGCCTGTAATTCCTATGTAAATGATAACCTTTTCATCATTCTCTACAGGTAATAACTGATATGTTGGTTCTACACCTACTTGCCGATGAGTACATCAAAAAGCAAGCTATTTGAAAACAAAATAATTTACTCACTTTCTGACATGGACATTTTCTGTGGAGAAAATCCTACCATACTCCCAGTGCAAGGGGCTTTACCCTAATCATCCCCAGACTTAATATAATCTAGTCTGAGATCGCTGCACTTTGAAGAAAGGGCAAACTGTGACTGCAATTCAAGCAAGTGCTATTACCTGATCCATCACGTGGTTTGTAGGATACCATGTCTCTCCCACGCATACTCAATTTCCTTCATTACTTTTGCTCTCCAGCTTCCTTACAAAATGATCTCCATTCATCTAATAGTCTCTTTATGAAAATATTTCACTGCAGTTCTTGAAAGACTTCCACTCTCCATTTTTATGTTGAATGATTGTTCTTCCAATACAGCTCTTTTCTTATATGAAAGATGCTATCATCTTGGACTTTTTTGGGTCCTTTGAGACATTTATTATGCAGACACATTTTTCAGAGGTACACATATTAATTTATTTTATTCCACATGGCCTCTTGTGCAGATATTGCACCATTGCCTTTGTTTTTCCTATATCATTTCCATCTTGTCTACGTCTCTGTGAACACTGGCTTTCCAAAAATGCATGGTGTAGTTCAGATGGTGGGGCCTCACTAACTATCTGCTTAGAAGATTGAGACCTTTTCCATGTTACATTGACTTGTTTTCTTACAACTGATTCCTTTTTTAATTTAGCTAATATCCTTCTGCACTCTTTTCTGCTTTTCCCAAAGCGTTACCACAGTGATGTAGTGGCTAACACTGCTACTTCACAATGCATGTTTCTCTCATTTAGTAGACAGCTGGGTTATTTTCTCTGCAGTGTTTGCATATTATCTATGTACATGATTTTCACCAGTGTCTTTGGCTTTCTCTAAAAGTTATTTTGACAAGTGAATTGGTAATTCTCAAAACTACCTCTTAGGTATGTACGTATATCCTGAAGTGGACTAGCGTCTACTCAGGACTGGCTTTTTGTATTATGCTTGTTGATATAGATTTCATTTCCCATGCAGCCCTTAAGAAGATATCTGAGAATGAATGAATGAATGAATGCTTACTTTAGATAACCTGCTATGATTACCCCACATTTATCTCTTTTCCTTTTTATTTTAGTCACTGTCTCCATCACCGATTCTCTCTCTGTTTTTCTTTCTGTCACTCTTTCCCTCACGTGTTGACCCATTTGTTCCTCCTTTGGGGTAGCGAGACCCTGCCATATTCTTAGTGACAAGCAGATCCTTCTTCTGTCATGAAAATGTATGTAATGTTGCTCACCTGAGTGAGATCACCACCATTAGAAGATGAGAGCCACAGAGGAGGGCATCATTTTGTGAATAGGATGGAGACTTTTATTTCTGCAAGGGAAATAAAACTTAGATGAGGAAAGAATCACCCTCTAACTGGGAGTGGAGTATGCAATGATACCTCACATGTCACATGTTATGTCCTATGCTGTGCATTGAATCAGGTAACACATCCTTCAACCGATCTACAGCCATAGAACTAAACAGCATGTGCATAACCATAGTGTCACTCTCCGGTCTTCACTACAGCATGCCAGGCTGTAGCAAAATAATGTACCCTAGAGAGTGGCTGACTGCAATAAAACCTTTGATGAACAGATGAGTGGATGGACTGTATCATTAATTCAGCCATAAGAAATACCAGAGGGAAAATAGGTTCAACATACTAAAACTTAAGACAATTCAATCAAGTTAGAGAGAGAAAACAATAGCGATAGGAAATATAAAACAGCACATCAGTATGTCAGATGACTACAACAGAAGGGGAAAAGAGCTACTTCTGCTCGTAAAAAATTATGCTGAATATCTCTGGGAAGGAAGCTAAAGAAGCAACAGCTGATAGGACAAAGTGGAATCAACTTGTGGCCCAATGCATTATCGATGCGGGTGAACCGAAGAGAGAGGACAGTGAAAGAGAGAGAGAGAGGGAGAGGACTATGTACATATTACATATATATCACTATATCCTGTAGCCATCTAGGCAGCAGTTTCATGACAGTACTGTCTTCTCTTTAAGGAGGTCAGAATCCTATCTGACCCTGAATCTCTTCCTTGTCAGACATTCAGATAACCTGGGATTTATTCTTGAGCTTGCACTTACCGTAGGTATTGATACAGCATCTCTATTAAAGTGAAAGGTAATATAACTATTTTTACGAGTTCATAAAACAGAGCACAGAACAAATCATGACGCATATTGTATTCTTCTGGTACCCCATCTCCAGAAAAGCATATCTTTAGCAGGATGTGCAAATTCTCCAGTATGGCACTTTTTGGTTGGACACCTAGTAGGCATTTGAATATAGTGTCCATTTCCAATGATTTGAAGATCAAGGGTTATGTGGTTACATTCCCACATTTGCATGTCAGCTTTAGTGTATGATTGTGGCCACTCCTACATGTCTGAGAAGCAGGGCTACTGTCTGTAATTGCAAATCTCTTTTATTATTGCACTGTTGAACGAGTTTTCAGAAGTAAAGTCAGACAGCCACATAACATGCATTCTGCTTTCAAATTTAAATGAAAAAGATTTTAGCGTAGGTAGGAGGTCCAGGGCAGTTCTGAGTATGCCAGGATAATTAAACAGCCTGATGCGGTCATCTGTGGTTTGTATTCTCCTGTCTGTCGTAGCTGTCTTACATATGCTGACATGCCAGCATGGTTCTGAGCATCCCACATGAAGTCAAAACAAAGCAATAGGCAATCATGAAAAGATTTATTTTTCAGTTAAAATTAAAAAAAGGCTATTGTGTAAGTGAAACTGCCAAAGAAAGTGGTTCAAAGCATACAAAGGAAATAGAGTTGCAGCACAGACCACCCCCTTGTACTGCACCTCAGGACTAGTTCGATTTAATATTGCCATTTGGACAATAGTTTTGGGTACAAATCACAGAATACTACAAGTCACATTCTTGATCTAAGAATGGATGAATGTGTGTATGTATGTGTGCATACACACACGCACACACACACACACACACACACACACACACACATATATATATATATATATATATATATATATATATATATATATATATAGGTTCACTTCATAATCTCGAAATACTGAAATATCGAATTTCAGTATTTCGAGACTAAACTAGCGAAAGTCCAGTTCTGCGGAAGACCACATAACCAAATCCGGAAATGTCGAATCAACGGTTATGGTGGTGCGCTGTGTTAATGGATAGCTGGAGATTCAGGTAAGTGTTTATATTTTAAGGGTTTTGGGAGGGATGTTAGTGCATGTTAGTGTGTTGGGAAGTTGTAGGTGTAGGTTATGGTTTGTAGGTAAGAGTGTGAGTGTATAAGTGTTGAGAATGGTGGTGTTTGTACGTATGTGATGTGTGTTTGTGTGAGGGGAATGTAGATTGTGTAGTGGTGGGTTTTGTGTCTTTGTATTTTTAGTGTGACCTCAGAGTTAGTATATATAAGTAGAGGGAGTGTGGGAGTGCAGCCTCCACATGGGGGGTGCAGGGGTGCAGGGGTGCTTGCCCCCTTGCTTATATGTAGGGTAGGTTCATGTATTTGTGTTGTTGTGTTTGTGTGTGTTTTGTTTGTTTGCTGCAGTATGGGGAAGAAGATGCATGTGTGTTTGTTTGTGTGGTGTAGGGTGTGTTTAAAAGTCGTGATTTTGAATTTCGCGCTTTTAGGGTTTTGGTATTTTGATTTTTTGGTTTTATAGTTTCAAGATACTGAAATTCGATACTTCAGTATTTCAAGATTATAAAGTGAATCCATATATATATATATATATATATATATATATATATATATATATATATATACATATGTAAATTATTATTTAACTCAGGGGATATATTACTTTATTTGAAACAATAGTCAGGAAATATGTGAATGTGTCAGAAAGATTTTCTACTGGTATTTAAATCATGAACTGGAGTATAACATCATATTTGTTAGAATGAGTTAAAAATACTTCTTCCTTCTGTCCTTGATGTCCTCTGGACTGCTGAGCAGATTGTTTGTGTTATCCGTTATGACCAGAATCTGCCTACTAGCTTCTTTGTAGTTCTTTCACCACACAACCTGATATAGCTGCCTTGAGAGATCAGATGAATCACTTTCCAGAAGCTGGTAGAAACTGCCTGACGTCTTGTTCTTTGCAGCTGTGACTGATCTCTTATCCTCTTTGTTAGTCAGCTAAAGTTCCTCTTTAGTTTGTTATATTATGTCTCACACTTTTTCCTGCACTCTTTCTTTCTTTTATATTTTTTGCAGCCTCCCACAGGTCTTTGCCAAATGACTCCACCATCAACACCTAATCAGACCATTTATTCCAAGGTTATGGGAGCCTGGTATTCCCATTCGAGGTAAGAGCCCTGTAACCTTTTATTTTATTTATTTATTTATTTTATTTTACATTTGTTAACCGGGAAAAAATCCAACTGGAACAGGTGCATTTTCAGTGGATGCCCGGGGAGAAAAGCTCCATGTTTGACAAGAAGAAAACAAAACAAGAACAATACAAAAACAAGAACAATACAAAAACAAGAACAATACAAAAACAAGAACAATACAATATGAAATAAGTATAAAAAAATGCAAATGTTTAGAGGTAGACATATATAAGAATCTATCACAATAATTCATATAGGGTTACATGAATATAATAATATCTTACAATATCTGTAGACAAAATATTACAAAAGAATGGTAGTGACTACATTTGCTATTTTAAATGACTGTTTACATTTCCTAGTGAGTGTACACTGAAGGAGGTAGCAAGCCAGTGTGGCTTAATTGGAAGTGAGTATATGTAAGTGTGCAAGCACAGGTGTATATGATGTTAAGTGTGTTATCAAGGAGGAGTGAAGATATACTAATTTTCAAGTAATACATGGACAGAGCCAGCTTTTCCTGAGATATGGTTTTAATAATCTTTTAAAGTTAAAGTTTGTTGTTGCAGAGGATATATTAGTGGGAAGGTTGTTCCATTTTTTAGCTATGATGTGGAAGAAAAGGGCTTTGCCTGCAGTGTTGTTTGCAGATGTGACACTGAGGAGAGGATTGTTTGATGAGCAGAGAGGGCGACTGGTAGAGTAGGAGGTTAGTAGCTGTTGTAGGGCTGGAGTTTTCTCTGGGCAGTTTATGATGTTGAAGGCATAAGTGAGATGTAAGTAAGATAGTAGGTGTGGGAATTCTAGCCATTGTAATTGTTTTAGTACTTGGTAGTGATGTGTTCTGAAAGGGGAGGTGTTGGTAAATTTGGCTATTTTATTATAACATGACTCTAGTTTGTCCAGAAGTGATTTTTTAATATATGTCAGGATTGGAGCAGCATAGGTAGGTGTTATTAGGAGGTGAGTTTGAGCTAGACTGAGTCTTGCTTTGTCTGTGAGGAAGTTTTTGTGTCTATAAAGGGTTCTCATTTTTTTATGAACTTTCTGGATAGTTTGAGCTATGTGTAGATCAAAGGATAGGTTGTTGTTTATTTCTATCCCTAGGAGCTTTGTGTGGGTGGATGGGGAAATGATAGTTCCATTTTTTGATAAGATAGAGAAATCAGTGAGAGTAGTTTTAGTTTTGTTAGGGGTAAACAGGAGAAGTTTTGTTTTGTTGGGGTTTAGGATAAGTGAGATGTCTGTGATCCAAGTTTCAATGGCAGAGAATGATTCTTGAGCTTGCTCTAGCAAGGTGTTGACAGATGGGGCTGCACAGATGAGTGTACAGTAATCTGCGTACTGTATTAGTGAGGCTTGTTTGGAGGCGGTGTGTATATTGTTTGTAAAAATAGTGAAGAGAAGTGGGCCTAATATTGAGCTTTCTGGTACCCCTATGGAGTTAGAGAGAGGGGGATGGTTGATTTTGCCATTGCACAGATTGTTTTCTGTCCGATAAGTAACTTTTGAACCAGGAGATAGTGGGAGAATTAAAGGATAGTGAGTGGAGAGCATCCAATAGTTTAGGATGTGAGACCATGTCAAATGCTTTTGACAGGTCCAAAAAGATAGCAGATACATAGTTATTGCTGTTTCTATGATAGTTAACTTGATTGGTAAAGGAGAGAAGGGCAGAAGCTGTACTATGGTGAGGCCGGAATCCGTGTTGGGTGGGGGAGAGAAGATTGTTTGTTTTCAAGTATTGCATGGCTTGGTAATGTATGCATTTCTCTAAGAGCTTGGATAAGGGGGATAGTATAGCTATACGCCGATAGCTGGAAAAGTCATAAGAATTTCCACCTTTATGCAGAGGTATAATGTAAGATATTTACCATAGTTGAGGTACATAGCCTTCTTGAATGGACCTGTTTATTAGGATTGAGACTAGGTAGGATAGGGAGTCAGCTGCGATTTTTAGGAATTTTGCAGGCATTCTGCCTGTTGCAAGAGTAGCAGGTTTTAGGGTGTGGAGGAGTTGTTTGATTTTAGATGTAGGGACAGGTGAGAGAGAGAAAGATGGAAGATTAGTAGTGCTGGTGGGAGGGGTTCCTGCAGTTGTGGCTGATAAGTTGTTAAAGTTATGTATTTGGTTGGACAGAGTTTGGATTGAGTTTATGAAATAACAGTTAAACTGGGAAGCTGTATCATTATTGTTTTCATTGGAGGTGGAAGGGATGGGGGTAGCGATAGTGCCTGGTTTCAGTAGGGAGTTGATACTGTGCCAGACTTTTTTGGGAATTATTTGGGTGTTTGTTTTGGAGATCAAAGAAGTAGTTTTGTTTGCCTAGTTTAGTATGTTTTTTAGCTAGGTTCCTGAGTTGGTTATAGTTTTGTTTAGTTTGATAGGTGTTTTCTTGTTTCCATTTCTTCCAGGCCTTGTCTCTGGTTTTTAGTAGGGCTCTTGTGTCCCTGCTTAACCAGGGAGCATAGTTAGTTTTAGTGTTGATCTTTCTGTCTGGTGCAATGGAGTTTAGAACTGAAATGAATGTCTTATTAAAGTATTCTACTGCCTGATCAAGGTGAAGGGATTTTAGAGGCTGCCAGTTACATTGCTTTAGAATGCTATTTAGGTTGTCTGTGGTACAGTTGCGATCATCTCTGATTAGTCTATAAGTAATGAATTTTTGACTAGTTGTATATTTCCTTAGGAGAAAAGTGGGCAGATGGTCACTGAGTATATCTGGTAAACAACCAGTCTGATAGTGGTGTTTAGGGTTATTGACTAGTGTCCACTCAATAATGGTTTGTTTTTGGTTTCTTTTATCAGTTTTGGTGGGTTCCAGAATTAGTTGGGTGAAGCCATAGAAGTTTATTTTGGTTGTTGGCGTTGCTGGAGCTGCAAGCTAGCCAGTCAGTATTAAGGTCGCCTAGTAAGATTGTTTCTTGAGGGGAATTCAGATTAAGCCAGTGAAGGATTTCTTCTATGACTGGTGAATTCTTTCCAGGAGGTATATAGCAGCATAGAATGTTAATTGTTTTATTCTTGTTTAATGATAAGGTAGAAGCTATGATTTCAGCATTAGGAAAAGTAGGTAGAGGGGTATGGAATGGCTTTAGGTTTATTTCATTTTTAAACAGTATTGCTACTCCACCACCTTTCCTATTTGTTCTATCTTGCCTTATGATGTTATAACCTGGTGGTAGGATTTCTTCACTAGGGATATGTGGTTTTAGCCAGGACTCAGTAATAGTTAGAATATCAGGTGAGTAGTAAGTAATAAAAGCTTGCGGTTCTTGGAGTTTGTTGCAAATACATCTAGTGTTGATGTTAATTATTAGGAGATCAGTTTGAGATCTTTTGGGGAGATCAGAGGAAGAGGGTCCTGGGTTTGGGTGTATGTCACCAGCAATAAGGAGTATTTTGCTGAGTTTGAAAAGGTGTTTGATGGCATAGGTTAGGCTAGAGAGGGATACATAAGCTGCTTTTTTATTGATGGCTGATAGTGGGTTGGACTTTGGGGTGTGTAGGATAATACTATTGCTAAATAGTGTTGGACAGACTTTGAAATGTATTTGGGGGTGGTTGGATTTTATAGTATGTGTTGTATGGAAGGAGGTATTGTCTAGGGGGATGCTTGTTTGTATGGATGTGGTGTAGGATAGGGAAGTCAGGGCAAGTAGGGGTGAGGGTAGAAGGATTTGCATTGTAATTTAAGTCGGAATGGTAGTAGGGTGTTGTAGTGCGGTGGGGTTGGGATGTGGTTTGTGAAAGGTGGTAATTGATAACTGATTGGGACTGATAATTGGAGGAGGACTTGAGTCAGGTGATTATGGATATGTATAAGTTTAGAGGTAGTGGGGGTAGGTGAGATTTGGGGTAGGGTAGGGGAGCGGAGTGAGCCCGCAGGGCGAACGGAGCGGGGGCAAAACCAGCAGAGGTGAGCACCAAAAAAGTATCAGTGGTTGCAGGCAAGGGCTGTGCACTGATAGAGTGATAGTGACTGTAGATGATAATTTAGTTAATTAACTTTATAAGCCAGAGTTTAAGCATGTTAGTTAGGGTAAAGTCTAAAAACAGACAGGGTAAGAAGGTAGACCTGGAAAGGACACTATAATGAATAGCTTGGACCAGAAAGCCTTAAGAAAGCTGTATAGGTGAAGGCTCTTTGAGAGGATTTGTGGCTGTTTGCTGCCACCTACTGTAAAAGCTAGGGAATCCTGCAAGTGTGCACGCTGTTGGGGCTCAAACTAAAAATCACAATTATACCTAGATCAGCGCGAGTAGGAAGTTAGATAACATTCCCTTCTTAAAGGACTAAGTAATTAAACAACAGGAGCTTACATGCGCTTCAGTTTACACAGAGCACAATTTGCTGGGAGACTAGGACCTCTGTTTATTTTGATTTATTTTCTTATTTTCCTGATCACTGGGTTGCTTTCTTTCCTGGGCGGGTGGGAGTATAGACTGGGCTGACTGCCTGCATGTCTTTGACATCACTCGACCATGGGGAGGACATGCAGACTTCACACAGAAGGCGCTCCAGCCGAGAATCGAATGGGAGAACCTATTTGTTCTTGCTTGAGAATCTCCTGTTCATTCTTTGTTCCCCATTGAAAGTTGGATGGGAGGGAGAAGGTGAGTGTTCTAGTCCAAGGGGGGGGGGGTGAGCTACCATCTTATCCTGGAAACACCCCTCAGTGGCTTCTCTGAGCTCTACCATTGCTGTCTTCAGAGGGAAGGTGTGGCTCAGCACCCGAATTCTTCTTACCTGCCAGTGCGGGATGCACTATGACAAGCTCCTGCTGAGCAGACTTGAACTCCACTGGATAACACCTAGTGCTCCCACTATCTGTCACTGCTGTGTCAAGACAGAGCCACTTTTCATCTTCCAGAATGGCTGAATCATCAGTGGCAGATCATTTTTGTTCTCCCTAGCCAGCTCCTGCAGGCACCCAGGCCTCCATTTGAACTCAGGTAAACTCCTTTCTTTTGATAACTTCCTAGACTTTTGCACTGACCATCACCTTTCCTTATATACCCCATTTCCATACCTGGTTTGATGGCAGATCTCTTCTATCCTCTTCACACATGTTGTTTTGCGGCACTACCATTCTTCTTCTGATCCACCTATTGCTTTTTCTTCTTTCTCAGTTACTAGACCCATGAGTTCCTCCACTTTTGCTCTTCAAGTCTACAACCTAGTCTCTGTTGACCTTAGATCCTTCTGTGACCATCACTTGCAGGTTGTGGTCATCAGTGGTTTATGCTGTGGCTAACCTTTTTCCTAGTGATGACTCTATAGCCTGTTATTCTGCCATACTGCCATTTCCTTACTAGAAGGACTTCTATCTGAGTTGCATACTGGCCACCCTTGCATGTATTTGTGTCATTGTCTTTGTCAGTGAGCTATGTGTTGGCCACCATTAAGCTGTTTGCTAGACAGATGTCCAGATTAGCCTGTCCTTCATTATGCCTCTTGCATTAACCATGTGGATGTAGGCAATCCTCATGTCTGGCATTGTCTGTCTTGACATGAACATTCTGGTTACCCATCATCAAAATCAACTAATTTTTTCCCACTTTACTGAGGTGAGAGCATGATGTCTGAATGCCTTCTTCTTTCTTTGTGCTATTACATCCCTGCTGTGAATCAGACTGAGATCATGATGACTTCTCCATCCTTACACTGGACCTTGATTGCCATGAATTCATCATAGAGTCTTACAGCATGCTTTACTGTGCACAGAAGGCTGTTTCTTATCATGATCCCCACACCATCTCTAAGCTGTCATTCCCCTGAGTAGTAAACTCTGAAGCCCAGTGGAGGAGACTTTGCTGCACCGCCCTTCTATTTTGTTTTCCGAACATACAGAATCTCTGCTCTCCTTTTATTTAAGGTAAGTAAACTAGACAGTATGGCACCACCACTGACGGCCATTTGGGCATAAAGAAATTAAAGTATAATGCAAAATAGTTACAGTACTTCTGATGCATTAGTATAGCACAGTATATCTACATATAATGAAATACACTTTATTTAGTATCAGGCTTGAATTCTACTTTAAATAACATCATGGAGCATATGTAGTGATGAATGCTGGCAGGACTAGCAAGAAGTAGATAATCTTCAAATTGTCTTATTGGTCAGGATCCATCCAGTATTCCAGCCATCAGTGACCCCCTTTTTACCTCTTTTCTGCACATGAGCACTGCAGAAAGGGTGCAAGCAATCTTTAGGACTGAGTATGAAGGGGGCATCTCTGTCTGTGCAGCTGTCACATACAAGAGCAAACATTTTTAATATGCCTTAATGTGTCCCTTGACCCACAAATGTCACCGTGTGCAGTGAAACAAGGCCTATGTTATGTGACAATGCATTGCTTTCACAAACCTATTCTTTTACCAAGGCTGCTTGTTTGTACCTACTAGGCCTTATAATTCCTTTGTGTCTTGCATAGAGACATAGCTATGTGTGCAAACCCACAGATGGTGAATTACCCTCCTCACACTTGCTATAATCCACCTCCTTTCCAGCCTTCTGGTAGGGGATCTATCTGGTAATATAACCTGCATTATTGGCACAGCAGTTGGGAGGCTTACAACTGCACCAGCAAACTAGTTTGGTGATAATTCATTTTACCTTGTCATCACTGCCATTTCTGCTATTTTTGACAGCATAGTCATGAAGTGATATCAGCACATTTATTCCTGCTTCTGTACAAGGAAGTAGGTTATATGGTGGCTTCTGTCTTGTTCCCCTTTAAATATGCCTGATAGATGTATGTGCCTTTACTTCTGGTAGGGAAGAATCATGCACCAGTGATTAACCTTCGACAAACACCATGGAAGGACAATTTTGCCTTGTATGTTCAATCATGTCCTAATCCTTGTTATTCCCTATAGCAGGAGACTTATCCCAGGGATGCTCAGTGTTTGCCTTGCAGCCACCTGATCCTCAGACTAAGGAAGGGGAGCAGTTAAAAGAATGCATTGTATCTGAGTTGTTATGTTCGGAGAGGGAGATACCTTAGTTGCAAGCCAGTGAACGCAGTATATAACCAGTTTGAATCAGATACAACTTGAAGAGTTTAGTAATGTTGCTTCACTTCTAAGTTCATGTTAATGCCCCAGGTGAATTGCAGCCTGTTCTCACTGATGCATATTATGTCTTCCAGTGGAACTGCAGTATGTACCCACTGATGCATGTTATGCACTCCAGCAGAATCACATTCTGTACCCCCTGATGCATATTATGCACTCCAGCAGAATTGCAGCCTGTACCCTCTGATGCGTATTATGCACTCCAGCAGAATCACAGCCTGTACCCACTGATACTTATTATGCACTCCAGCAGAACAGCAGCCTGTACACACTAATGCATATTATGCACTCTGGCAGAATTGCAGCCTGTACCCTTTGATGCATATTATGCACTCCAGCAGAATCGCAGCCTGTACACACTGACGCATATTATGCACTCCAGCAGAATCTCAGCCTGTACCACTGATGCATATTATGCACGCCAGCAAAACTGTAGCCTGTGTCCTCTGATGTGTATTATGCTCTCTAGTAGAATTGCAGCCTGTGCCCACTGATGCTTATTATGCACTCCAGCAGAACAGCAGCCTGTACCGACTAATGCATATTATGCTCTCCAGCAGAATCACAGCCTGTACCCACTAATGCATATTATGCACTCCAGCAAAACTGCAGCCTGTGTCCTCTGATGCATATTATGCACTCTAGCAGAATTGCAGCCTGTGCCCACTGATGCTTATTATGCACTCCAGCAGAACAGCAGCCTGTACCGACTAATGTATATTATGCACTCCAGCAGAATCACAGCCTGTGCCCACTGATGCATATTTTGCACTCTGGCAGAACTGCAGCCCTTGTAAAAGCACACATGTGTACATTGGGTGCTGAAGCTGGTAATAATCTTCTGGCTTTTTTGGCCATGATTTATTCTTTTTCTTAGTCAAATGATCTTTAGCTCTTCTATATAAGCATTGACTTTTTATAAATATTTTGAAATGGATATTAGATATTATATGAATATGCTTTTGAAAGGGTAGTAGCCCTGTACTCTGATCTTATGTATGCTGTCTGAGCATTACTTCAGTTATATACATCAGGTGAGCCAGTCAATACTTTTTTCACTGTGCACAAAAGCATGTTAAAATATCTGGCTTAACTCTATAGGAAACACATGAGCTAAGCTTAAGTCACTGCATGCTATTATCCTTTATTATATCACAGGAACAGAACCATACCTTTCTGAAACTGCTTTTACTGGTTTGGGTTAAGTAACATGCTTACTCTGACCATTATTGGTTTCACTTGAACTTGGCTTTCAACCAAGTGTGGCAGAGAGAGAAAAAAAAATTAACCAGACCTAAAATATAGAACCTGACTTGAAACAGGTATCCAAAGTATTACAGCTCCTCCAGTGAAGGTTGGCATCATGCAAACTGTAATTCCCATTATTTTGAAGTAAAAAAGGAAATAAAATTGAAATATATTAAGTCGTTATGGCTGCGGATTTTAGTTTTCCCTCATGTCTGTTAAAACTGATCCAAACAAAAGAGAGGTTGCTGTTTTCATCCTGACCTGATATCACAACATTATTTGACTTCATTCTCTTCTGTTGATAACATGATATACGTTTCTTGGATTTTGTTAAATAAAATAAATAAAAAAAAATGATAAAAGCTGGCCATCATGGAAGAGTTGTATTGGTCTTTTGGTTTACAAATGTTAGTATTTACTTGAATGTTTAATATCTTCCTAGAAGTCTATTGGTCTGTCTTTCAAGTTATTTTTCTTCAAGTTAAGTTGACTGGATCACATGATTCTTTTACACTACGATGTTGTGGATATTATTAATGTGCATGAAGTAAATAGAATATCAAAATACCAGTTTGCAAATAAATGTAGGACATGCTAGTCTCTTCCTAACCAATAATTATTTGCCTGTGTAGTAGACACATGCTCGTAGAGCAGTTTATCAAACATAAAGGGTTGTTATACTTGAGGGAGTTTCAAATGGGGTAAGAAACATGCCCTTACTTCTTCCTTTTGCACAGTGATTAGATGTCTTGAAAAGTTTAATTCAATGGAAGCTTCTTGTAGGAGTACATTTTAGATATTGCAGGAATGATAGAAAATGTCCTAGCAGTTCAGTTAAGGGCATGGTGTCAGATGTTTGCTGTAGTTGAGTGAATGGTGTTAGTTTTAAAAGAGATCCTAAGACAGGACCATATTGCATAATTGGAAGTTTATATATTGATTGTCTTCTCATAACTGTACACTTCAGTTAGACAGGGAGCAGATTAGATGCACACATTCCTCTTATTAGGGGCTTGTACAATACAAATTTTATTTCTTGCTAGTTGAAGTCATTGGCAGTTTATTGGTGAACCTGAAGTTATGAATGGCAGCGCATATTACAAAGCATTCAGTAGCTCTTCCCAGCCCAGAACACACATCCTCACTGCTGAGTAGCACACAAGTAGTTTAGTACGCCTTTAAAAGACAACTGTAGAGATAGCATTCTTAATATGAGTTGTGTAGATGGGGTAATCATCAAGTGAGAGACGAAGATATATCAATAATTTGACAGAGGACAGGGATTTGCCTTGAAGGGAAACTATTTCTCAGCTGTCAGCTATGTTGTCTATTTTTTGATGCACTGAATAATACGAATCTACTATTTTTAAAATTCAGACTGAGGCCCAGCTTGAAGAATTAATAGTGAATCTGACATAGGCCATGAGACAGATTTGTAATAAGGGTGCTGTCACAGCCTGATGACAGGAGGTTAGATCACCTGTGTAGTGTAGTCAGAAAATGGCAGAAAATGCAGTTGGAGAAGAGTTAATGGATGCTGCAAGCAGGAGTGGAACCAAGATAATGAGCCTGGGCATTTCACCTGAAACTGTGACAAGGTAGGGCAAACTCTGATCAACTTTCACCTTGAAAAAGCAGTTATACAAATAGAGTGTTCTTTACGCCTGGAGCATCATAGTCTGGCCACTAGCCTGAAGTGCTTCTTCAAGCCAAAGGTTTTTGTGAAGTCTGTTAAGACAACTCATGCAAGTTTTTTTTCCCCATATTATAGAAGATACCTTATTTCTGGATTAGGGTGGCAGATGGAGTGCTGCTACTCTTCCAGACACTATGCTGCCATTTACAGGAAACACCACAGTAAAGACAACCAGCTGTTCAGTGCCCTTTCCAGAGTTTTGGACAGAGTACAGAGAAAACCACACCAGCTGAGTGGGACTTTACTTGTGCAAAGGAATGACTGTAAGTCATTTTCCACAATTCTAAAGAGGTTTTATAAAGAATGGAGACAAATAATCAGCCTCCTTATGTGATGCGTACATCTGCAGTCAGACCCACTGGTATCTCTTCTACAGCAGAATACATACAGACCCCTCTTTCTGAGAGGAGTGAGCTATTATTGGCCACTCACTTCCACCTTTCCTTGGGCTGCTAATTGGACCTTGCTGTTTTCGTGACAGTAATGGCCTTATCCATGTGGTCTACAAAGCAGGCATGAAGAGACATATTCTGATGGCAGACTGGTACAGCTTGCCCCACCGATTTATCCCATATGCTTTCCTTCTGGATAAGCAGTAACTGACTTATTTCCTTCATCTATTCCTAGCATAAGAAATGCCTTTAATCTGTGCTAGCTATTCATGAATTATTTCAGCTATTTTGATGCTACCACCTCCCCAGGAAGGCTCTTCCAATCATCTGCCACATTTTCTGTGAAAAATAGAAAACCACCTTTGAGCCTTCCACCTGCCTTGCATCTTCAGATTGCCTCCCCTCATTCTCACGTGCCTCTTTTTGTTTGAGAAAGTGTTATTGGCTTGAACTCCGTGGATGAGGCATATGAATGTATCTAATGTATCAGTCTTTACCTTTTTTCTTCAAGGCTGCACACAGACTTTATATGGCTTTTTATGAAGTTCATGCAGAATTTTTGCTCCATCTCTTCACTGCCTGTATCCATTATATATCCTGGTGAAATGATGTCTCCAGGGGATGCCTCCTTCCAGAGCATATTGGCACTTAACTTGGCTTCACTTCCTCTATCACATGGTTTGCTTAAATCTAGATCATGTGGTGTAAGTGCCTCTGGGTCCCTTCATGCCTGTGTTGCTGTGCTGTATCTAGTATTTCTTCTTCTGTCCACTGTTTTGCATTTTTTGCATTGCCTTTAGCTTGCCATATTTTAAACAATTCTGCCCTAGTCTTGAAAGTCCTTTCCAAATTCAATAGTGGGTAGTTCAAAGGCAATAGTGTTTTTAATGCTACAGATGAAATGCATGGCACTGTCTGCCCAAGGAAGAGATGAATTCCAATAAGTGAGGTGAGGTGATAGAACGATGCATGACACAGACATAAGGCAATTTTAGAGAGGGGAGAGAGGAGTGGGATGAAGAAGAAGTAGATGAATGTTACCTCAAGTCAGTAGCTCTGTGTACTATATTATATGTCATTGAAAAAGTTATGCTTCTAATGGACATTTTGCTTTATTGAGCACTGAAGCCAAACCAAGTCATTACTCTAAAAACACTTTTGAAAATCCACTCTGTTTACTTTTTTATCAAATATATTTTACAAAAAAAGAAAAAAAGAAACAGAAATGAAATATCAACCACCAAGGACCAATGCATGTGAGAAATAAATGGCTTTGAGTTCCAATATCTTCCTTTTGTTTTCAGTCTGTGTCCTGGTCTTAAACACCTCTCTTCAAGCCTGTCTTATGCCAGGAGAGATCAAATGTCATGCCGTTAGCTCATGTTCTTTTTCTTATTGAAAAAGAAAGCCTAAAAGCATGCATGTTACATGTCAAAACATCCTATCTAAAAATAGACAGCAAGCAGTGCTCTGGGACAATAATCTCTCCACACCCCTCCCTATAAACATTGGAGTCCCTCAAGGCTCTATCCTCGGCCCTCTTCTATTTTCCATCTTTATTAATGTTCTAAATACTGTTGTTCCTCAAGCCACATGCATACAATATGCTGATGATTCTACTTTAATCTGTACTGCTAAGTCATCAATCTCTCTTCAGACCCTTACTCAAGCAGTTTTTAACACCGTTGAAAATTGGTTCACCCATCACTACCTCCTCCTTAACCCTAAAAAAAACAACATTATTACTTTTTGCCCCCACTCAAAAGTCACCAGAGTTCCACTTCATAATTATCTCTAACAATGGAACTACTATTTCCCCTGACACTACTACACGTCTACTGGGCATAACCATAGATAATAACCTCAGCTTCGACGAACATATCAACAATAATATACAGATTATCAATAAAAAACTAGACTCCCTGTATAGAATCAAACCCTTCCTCACACCACTAGCTAAAACCTCCATTGCCCAGACTCACCTAACTTCTACTCTATTCTATGCTTCCGCCATATACATCAATCTATCAAAACACAATCTTACCAAGCTTGAAACTAGCTATAATAACATAGCTAGATTTGTCACTGCCACCCCTTTCAGAACCCACCACTGTCACAACCTTAAACAACTTGGATGGTCAGAACTACAAAACCATCTACTGTATAAGCAACTGCTTATCTCACATAATATTCTTCATCACCCAAACAATACCCCAATCCTCTCCAACCTGATCTCCCCATATAGAAATCTTGCAACACTTCGCTCAGCAAATAAGCTATTAATCTCCAATATTAAATCAAACAATAAAGCTGGGGACTCACTTTTTACTAACATTGTGGGTAAAATCTGGAACAATCTTCCTAGTACACTCACGTCTCTCTCATCCACACCACTCTTCAAGAAACATCTCAAAGAACATCTGAAATTTCATTGGCTTTGTCCCTGTTCTAAACCAGACTAAACCCTACTTTTCTCCCTTAATGCTCTTTTTTGTATACCCCTTTCTTCTAACCTTTGTCCCCTCTACAGCTTTAATCAATAGAATCTAACCTTATTCTAGCCCTTGTGATTCTTGCCTTCTTCTGCTCTCTCTCTCTTTGTCTTTCTCAGACCTGCTAATCATTATTTCAGAATTCTGAGTGTCCTTGTACTCAATTGTATTTTAAACCTTGCACAGCCCGCAAGCTATTATTCACAGAAACATTTTTTTGATTCTCTTAAATCTTTTTTTAATTTCTTTGTATTTGAATTTAGTCATTTTTAACTATTGTAATCTTTTTTGTAATTTACTAATGCTTGGAGCTTATCTCCCTGGGCCTCTACTGAAAATGGACATGTATCCAGCTAGACTAGCCCAGCCAACAAATGTAAAATAAATAAAATAAATAAATAAATACTCTGCACCAAAGAAATGGCAGAAGTTGTGCTTTTGTATACAACAGCAGATTCTGACAACTTGGTTTGTTTGTCACTCAAGGTAGATTCTTGACATTACAAAATCAGAATCTACTTTTGCAGAGCACTTTAATTCTTCATTCTGCTCTACATTAATCTCTGTGTTTCAGCTGTATGCATTTGTATTTCTTGAAACATAAGAAATGGTTTCTTATCTCCTAAAAAGCTTTGACACATCCTGCATTCTTTTTTATTTATTTACTTTCAGAGTACATTTAATAAGCAGGCAGCTGTGGATAGCCCAAACGGTGTGCAGGCACAAACATTGAAAAAAAAGCACACGAAGTGTTTGTCATTAGGAAGCCTGTGGTAATTTGAGTGAGGTACAAAAAGGAGAAATGACAGTTGCTGAAATATAAATCAAGTAAATGCAAAGAGACAACTGCCATTTGAAGTACTTCTGACAAATGAAGGAATGAAAACACAATGCTGAATATTCAGAAATTAATCAAATTTATGAAGGCTGTTTTCTAACAAAACAACACCAGACATTGATCATGGCAACCTTTATTAAACTCAAAGGGCAGGAAACTTGTTCTTTTTTTTTTTTTTTTCAGGTGTCTGTTAACTTGGTAAGATATGCTTAGTATGAGTAGGTCTGTTGTTGAGCATCAAGATCATTCAGCAGGTCAAGTGATTTATTATGGGTAATTCAATAGGTAGATAGAAACTGCGGGAATCAAACACACTTGTGATTAAGGGTTAGAATGAAGCAGAACTGTGCTGATTTTGTCTAGTGCATTTCTAGCATTAAGTATGTACTTATCAAGCCAAGCAGACAGTGAGTGCTTAGCAGTGACCAGAGTATATAGAACCAAACATAGGGTGCTGTGAGTCAAGATGCATAATGTATGGAACCAAACACAGGGTGCTGTGAGATATGATGCATAATGTATGGAGCCAAACACAGGGTGCTATGAGACATGATGCATAATGTATGGAGCCAAACACAGGGTGCTGTGAGACATGATGCATAATGTATAGAACCAAACACAGGGTGCTGTGAGACATGATACACAATGTATGGAGCCAAACACAGGGTACTGTGAGACATGATGCATAATGTATAGAACCAAACACAAGGTGCTGTGAGATATGATGCATAATGTATGGAATCAAACACAAGGCGCACTGAGACATGATGCATAATGTATAGAACTAAACACATGGTTCTGTGAGACATGATGCATAGTGTATGGAACCAAACACAGGGTGATGTGGGATGTAATGCATAGTGTATGGAACCAAACACAGGGTGCAATGAGACATGATGCACAATATATAGAACCAAACACAGGGTGCTGTGAGATATGATGCATAATGTATAGAACCAAACACAGGGTGCTGTGAGATATGATGCATAATGTATGGAGCCAAACACAGGGTGCTGTGAGACATGATGCATAATGTATGGAGCCAAACACAGGGTGCTGTGAGACATGATGCATAATGTATAGAACCAAACACAGAGTGCTGTGAGACATGATACACAATGTATGGAGTCAAACACATGGTACTGTGAGACATGATACATAATGTATGGAGCCAAACACAGGGTGCTCTGAGACATGATGCACAATGTATGAAGCCAAACACAGGGTGCTCTGAGACATGATGCACAATGTATGGAGCCAAACACAGGGTGCTGTGAGACATGATGCATAATGTATAGAACCAAACACAAGGTGCTGTGAGATATGATGCATAATGTATGGAATCAAACACAAGGTGCACTGAGACATGATGCATAATGTATAGAACTAAACACATGGTGCTGTGAGACAGGATGCATAGTGTATGGAACCAAACACAGGGTGATGTGGGACATAATGCATAGTGTATGGAACCAAACACAGGGTGCAATGAGACATGATGCACAATATATAGAACCAAACACAGGGTGCTGTGAGACATGATGCATAATCTATGGAGCCAAACACAAGGTGCTGTGAGACATGATGAATAGTGTATGGAACCAAACACAGGGTGCTGTGAGACATAATGCATAGTGTATGGAACCAAACACAAGGTGCTGTTAGACATGATGCATAGTGTAGGGAACCAAACACAGGGTGCTGTGAGACATGATGCATAATGTATGGAACCAAACACAGGGTGCTGTGAGACATGATGCATAGTGAATGGAACAAAACAAAGGGTGCAGTGAGGTATGATGCATAATGTATGGAACAAAACAAAGGGTGCAGTGAGATATGATGCATAGTGTATGGAACCAAACACAGGGTGCAATGAGACATGATGCATAGTGTATGGAACCAAACACAGGGTGCAATGAGACATGATGCATAGTGTATGGAATCAAACACATAGTGCTGTGAGATGTGCTATCATTACCATGGCTGAGACTTTAAAGGTAGTTTACAAAGCCAATCCATTGTTTTTCTGCAATAGCTGCAACTTTGCAAATGTTCCAGAAATATCAATACTCAGTTTTTAAGTACTGAAACTGAATAAGTGCTGATCTACATTCCCACACTGAACCAAGATCTCGGAGGTTTGCAATGAATCTTTTCACTTACCCATAAATTATTACAATAATTTATCACCCAGCTAATACAAATAATGCTGTTTTCTTCAGAAGTTTTTCTTACCTTGTATCTAACTTGCTTGAATGCTTGCACAGACATAAGTGTTAATTTCAAGAAAGCCTTTAGAGTAATTAAAGAAGAAAGATTGTTAGATGACAAAATAAAATCAGTTTTAGTTAACCTGAACTGGCATTCATTATGACAGTTTGGTAACTCATTGCAATATATTGTAATGAAGGCTAAGATGGTGCTGTTCTAGGATGAGACAATTTTCTTTTAAAAATGCCATACAGGACTTTAGGAGCCACACCATTTGGATGGCAGTTACTTTGCAAATGTCAGTCACATAAGAGTTACCTTTTACTCATGAAGCCCCTGCCTTCCTGTTCTTTTGTACACTCTGAGACAAATTAGTTTGGTATGTTAGTCTGGTCCCCTACCTCTTCTTATTTTTTCTAGTCACATCTCTACAATTACCCATCTCAGATTATTTACCATACCCATATAAATATGAAACATTTATCTTGCTTGTCCATTAGATCGCATTGAGCTGATGGGTGACTTTAACCCTTCCTTCACTTTCTGATCCTCCTAAATTCCCTCCTTTCTTTCCCTTTTATTCCTGAACTTATTTTATTCTGCAGCCATACAGGCAGTCCCACCTTTCCATACTCTGTAATTTCTTATGTTGGTATTCATTCCTTGTTTCACTTATTATCCAATACATTTCCACAGTTCTACAATTGTCATCAGCTCTGCCTACCCATTTATATTTTTTTCTTACCATGCTTCCTAACAGGTTAGATTCTACCCTCACAAAGGAATGTGAACCACATGATATTGTCAGTGTTGTCTATTGACTTACTTACCTCTGTGTCTACTGCCATTGGTAAGAACCCTGTTAAGGATCTTACCTCCTCATTTTGGCATCTTCAGCTTCTACTCAGATTCAGGGGGTACCATCAACCTCTCTTTTTTTCCTTTGCATGTATGTGAGACCTCCAATTACTGCTGCAATATTAAGATTCTTTTATCACTATTGCTGTTTCCTTTTGCCAGACTTTAATTTTGTTCTTAATTACTATGTTCTGCACCTAGCAGTCTGTGTGCTGTAACTTCCAAGCTGGAGTTCTTGAGTTAACCATCTAGCATTAGCTCCTCTTCGTTTATTCAGTTTTTTAACTGGATAAGTAGACTGGTCCATAGACTGTTTTCATCTATGACATGGACCACAAGGAAAAGGGTAAATACAACATATGTATGGGTAATTTAATGTAGCCAACTAGTTAGCCAGCCAGTATGTTTTTGAGATATAGGAGGAAACCAGAGCACCTGGATAAATCCTACACAGACATAAGGAGAACTTACAAACTACATAGGCTACAAGCAGATGTAAGGGTTTAACTCCATCCACTGCCATCCAGTCCTGCTTTCAGTGCCTTCTTAAATACCCAGATTCCAGTTTACTTATAATAATATCAACTTCCACTCCCAGTGGTTGTAGCTTGTGCTTCCATATGCAAAATACAAACCACATCTTACCAAACTGCCTATTATGTTTTTTAAGCTTTCTGAATATTCTGTTTTCTTTAAACACCCAGACAGAATACACTAGCCTAGTTTTAATATTGCATTATTACACTGCTCTGTACTAAAACCTTCTTACCTTAATACTGGCCTTTGATAAAAATGTATGGGGAAATAACACATAGTTGTGTAAACGGAGAGATAATATAATGTCATTTTTTACATTTGAAAAGCAATGCTGTAACTTATTAACAGAGAGCAAATATGTAAACTAAAATGCTTAGTTTACTGAATTGTTTTAAGTTCCTCAATGAAAAAAAAAGTTGACAGTTGGCTTTTTCATGATGTTGCCATGATCAGTCGACTGTCTGCAGTGCTCAGATTTAAGGAAATTGTGTAACCACCTGAGAATACAATTAACATGCTTTACTAAAAAATAATGCTTGCATATTTGCCCACTGTGAGACCACATGTGCGGACTGCGAGTATTGATGCAGCTACACCATGGTATGAAGCTTGAAAGTGTTTTCTTGACAGCTATAAGCACTGTTATCATTTTATTTCTTCTTTGCTGTCTGCTTTTGAAATAGGTAGTCATGGCCTCATGAAGCACTGCAGGGCATGAACTAAGGAAGCAGTTAAGCACTCACTGTTACCAAGCATAAAATTCATTCGTGCGATGGCTATATCAGTAGGCGCTACTTTATTAATTTCAAATGGCAATCTGTTCATACCTTTCTGTCAGCCTGCCTTCGGGGAGTTCTATGTGCAGTCTGCGTCTGTCAGAAAAGTATTAGCAGAAGTGACACACAGCTGACATCTAGTCCTATCAGCTCCACTGGGCAATTCTCAGCAGACTATTATACAGTTAAAGAGGGAATCCTTTGACAGAGAATGTTTTACACATAACTATTCCCTAAATTCTAAGTTTTCACCAAACAAAGAGAAAATAATATGTTCTCGTTATACAATGTTTGATGCTGGAAAACTAACGGGAAGCTGTAATTATATAAAACAATATTACAGGAAATGGCCAACAGTGCTACAGCAAGGGTTATAATTATTTCAGCAGTGAACATAATGTCGTTCAATAGTCTTGTTGGATATATTATACCCCCCAGTGCAAAATTTACCCGTGGCCATTTACTCTTAAAAGCATTTTTAGGCTTTAATATAAAAACAAATCTTTGTTGACCTGCTGTATTTTAGGATTGGGGCCGTTTGCTAGTGCAGTACATGAGGCTTCTAGAAGTAAAGGGAGCTGAATGAACAAATAATATCAGATATTTCACTTAACTTGTAATAGAACATGGGGGTGTGAATTAGTTTAGATATTGCATCAGTGTTAAATATATCTATGGGCGGTAGTAATCCATATATGCCTACATTTCCCGTTGCAACGTTGGAAGGTGTACCAACTTTTAATATTAAAAATCTGATATGATATTGAAAGCATTCCATAAAAAGATGTTAGGTTTTTGGAGGAACAAAAGTCTAAAAGTAAGCAGTTCCGTTTTAAAACAGGCTTGTGTATAGTTCATTGTATAGGACATGACTGTATCACCATTCTGGTAATGTTGTGATGTTTCACAGAACTCATTAGCCAAATTCCCAAGGTACTTACAATGGTGTCACATTGCCAAGATGAAATCTTATCTTTGGAGTATATGAAGAGCTGTGCACTGCTTTTAAAATCCATGAACATGATTTGCTGCTCCTCCCCCACATATACATTGTCTGCAGACTTTCATTTTCCTTTAAGTAAGTTATTGTTATCAAAGCAGGTGTTGTTAAATTATTCACAAACAAATCACTTTGGTAGCACAACATTAAGGTAACATCACAAGAATGGAACATCATTTTACATTGAAACAAATACGGCACAGAGCAGAGAAAGCATATTGATACAGATATAGACACAGATGTAGATATAGATATAGATTTAGATATTGATAGTTAAACTGATGATGCAGATAAATATATATATATATATATATATATATATATATAGATCAATACAGATATACATATGCATACAGATATAGGTATAGATACAGATACAGATATACATGTAGATACAGATGTATATACGGACACAGATATTTAGATAAAGATATAGATAGAGCTATAGATATAGGTAGACGTGCACACACACACACACACACACACATACACACACACACACACACACACACACACACACACACACACACATACACACACACACACACACACATATATATATATATATATATATATATATATATCTATATAGCTACAGATACAGATGATATAGATATAGATTATAATATAGATATAGACACAGATGGTGGGCAGCCACGGTGGTGCAGCGGTTAGCGTTGCTGCCTCACAGCAAGAGGTTCTCTGGTTCGATCCTCGGCTGGGATGCCTTCTGTGCAGAGTCTGCATGTCCTCCCTGTGGTTGTGTGGGTTTCCTCCGGGTGCTCCGGTTTCCTCCCACATCCCAAAGACATGCTGTAGGTGGATTGGACACTCTAAATTGGCTCTAGGTGTGAGTGTCTGCATGTGTGTGCCTTCTTTGGAAGGTTGGGCGCCGGGCTGGCAACTTGACACTGTAAAACTCCACTGCCAATCATGAGCGGACAGGTGATCTGCTGTGGCGACCCCTAACTGGGAAAAGCCAAAAGAAGAACAAGATAGACACGGATGGTGATATAGCTACAGATATATTAGATATAGATGCAGATATAGGTATCAATACATCTGGAGATATAAAGTGAGATATAATTTTGTGTGTGTGTGTATATATATATATATATATATATATATATACACACATATCCATGGTCAGGTACAGCTACCTATGTTGTACAATGCACACTACAGGGTGGTTTTTCTTTATTTCTTTCTTGTGTTACACTACACTGTTGTGATGGAAACCTTTTCAGTACAACAATCATGGCTGGTTCCTCAGCTTGTCTGTGGTGGATCACCTTCTCCATATTCTAGCATACTGTCTCCTTTTTAGACCCCTTCAGGTACTCCTACAAGGGGTACCGAGTCTTTATCCACTCCTGTTTCTTGGCCTGTTGTCTCTTTGCTTTCACTGCTTTCTTACCTTCACTTCTGGATTTAGGTCCTGCTTGTCATTAACCAATGGCCAGACTACTGTCCCTGATGGTCTCCTACAGCCTCTTTGTTTTTTTCTCTTAAGGTCACTGTGATTTCTCTGTGTTCTGCCTTGCTCCTTGTCTTCCATCCCCCATTGGTCTAGTTTGGCTAGTGGTCTGGTTCCTCTCATTACCTGTTGTTTTCTTCATTGTCCTTCAGTGTCTCTCTAGACAGTAGTTCAATGACTGCATCTAGCTAAATGTTCACCTTTTATAGTTCTGCAACTCATATCTCATGGGTTCATAGGTTCATAAGTATATAGCAGGCTAACAACCAGTGGGGCATTTATAATCCTAGCCAGGCAGTCCAAATGTATTGCAAGAGTTATTGTGCCTTACATGTTATCTCTTAGCTTTTGCTAAATAATACACTGATTCTGAGTGGAATTCTCCCTTCACCTAGAATGGGACAAGGAATATATAACTGGATTCAATGATTGGTTAAGTTGCTGGTGTCATTCTGGGGGAATCCAGTGTGTATCACCCTGGCACAAGATGTTTGCCAGTAAAACTTGCTTTTGAAAGATGGTCTATATGTTTCATCAGTGGTTTCTGCATACTGGCCAAAGCTCTTGCTGACCCCCATTGTGTCTGTTTTAGGCAGAGTTCATCTAATGAAAATACCTCAAATCCCAAACTGGATAATATCTAGGTGGCTAATCTCAATGCCAGGAGTCATAACAATAAACTATCTGACCTTGAGATACTTCTGCATTTGGTTCAAATCATTAGGTACCAACCCTTTTGTACCTAGGTTTTGTACTTACCATGCCTTCAGTAATAGTGGTGGAGTGTCAGTGTGCGCCAGGGAAAATATTCCTTCAAAACAGATAGCCATAGACCCCCATAGCGAGCTTATTGAGCTACAGCTCACCTTAGGGAAGTGTCATTTCCATCTCCTAGCCTGTTATCAATTCCACTCCATAGATCCAAGCTACCATGATAAATTCCTGGCATTCACAGAAGACGGTCCTATAAGCAGCAGCTCAGTAGTCCTTGGTGACTTCAGCTACAACAAGAACTGCTCACAGTCTCATTTTTCAACCTGAAAAATACCAGACACCAAATAACAAATATTATTTAATCTTACTCTCCATCTAGGACTCTTTGCTCTGCTGACAAATTCTTACTGTACCCAATTAAATCAAGCAGTAGTGCAGCTGACTCACTGTATTCTTCTCATGTCTCTAAAGTTTGGAATTCCATTCCTCTCTCACTCAGACAAACTAACAACCTGAAGCCATTGAAGCTACTGTTGAAACAACGCCTAAAGGTCTCATGGTTTTGCTCCTTCATTACACCTGGCTAATCCCCCTAAACTGTCCTTATCCACTCTATCCTAACCTGGTCTAAAATGATTAATTGGTGACTAATCTTCTAGCTTATCCTACACTGTAATGTCTGCTTGTCCACATATACTCTCCTCTCCTCAACTTTATGTTGTTATGAAAGTTCACTTTATCACTGTCCTACTATTATAAAGCACTATGGATATGAACTTTGTTTGCCTAACACTCATTGTGATCTACCTTTGAATGATTTTTCATTTCATTGTCTTGCATGCATCATGATCATAATAGGTCTATATACTGACTTCACATGTAGTTTGTAAATGTTTTTGTTTTCTCACTATTGTATACTCAAAGAATCACTGTTTATTTCACATTATTCTATACTCAAATGATTTATTATACTATATATGTATGCATGTATGTATTTATATCACTTTCTATCTGTATCTTGTGAAGTATTTCTCCCCGGACTTCCATTGAAAAGGATTTTCAACCCAGTCAAACTTTCCCTGTCAACAAAAATGAAATAAATAAATATATAAATACATAAATAAGTATATAAATATCCTTCCATTGATTGTAATGCCTACATTTTCAGCATTTGGTATGCTTAGCGTTTCTTTGACTAGGTAAACAAAAATGCCCTGGATCAGCAAACTGACAAGGGGAATAAACTTTCTTGACTTAGTACTCAAAAACTGGGCTCTTGTCTGCTCCTCTGCTATGGATCCTGTCCATGGAAGAAGGCAGTATGGTAGAATATGGAGAAGGTTACCCTTATTCTTTAAACTTCCACTAACTTGGTTTCAAACACCACCTTCTGAAGATTTCAAAAAAGCCAGCCATGCAACTGTATAATGAAACTTATTTATTTATATATATTTATACTTTGTTGACTGGATTGAGTCCACTAAGTCAGTTGCCTCTTTTCAGGAGAGACCTGTGATGGTGTTCATGCTGACTATGGAAATTTGGCCAGGACACTGAAGGACTTCCTCTACTCTTTTCAGTGAGTGCCATGGAATCTTTTGCATCCACCTGAGCTACCACCAACCCAGGCAGATAGGGCTTTGGTTTAATATCTCACCTGGAGGATGACACATGACATGTGCAAGAGTGCATCAATGTCCTTATGCTGCACTGCAGTGTCAGTAGTGGAAAATTGATCCAACTACCTGGTGTGGGAATGGAAACCACAGCCTTCTTCATGTGAACTCCACAGTTGACACTGATTATGCAGCCAGTTACATAAATAGCTTTTATGTGCATTTATATAAATTTATTAACCCAACTGTCCCTTCCAAAACCAAATATGGTGGCTAATTCAAAAATAAACTGTCCTGATGGTCTGCAAACATAAACAAACTGTATAACAGAAGGAAGAAGCTTCTTAAACTCTCATAGGGCTAGAACCCCACATCATCAAAATATTAGTATTAAAAATCTTACTCTGAAACTGTAAGCAAATTTCAGGACCAGGAAAGCATCACACAAATTAAGATGAGCAACTAAAGCAAAGGATAATTATAAGTCCTTCTTCAGCTGTGTCACACAACTAAGGAATATCTCTCAGTTCTGCTCCAACCTTCCCCATAATGGAGTATCCCAGTTAAATCCAAAAGACATTGCAAATAAACTGGCTAGCAAGTTTGTATGAAATTTCTCCCCTGGAAGCACCATACCCTTGCAAACCATCCTCAATATACACCCCTAAGCTAAGCTATCACTAAGGAACATGTTCTTAAAGTTTACAAATTAATCAAGGTATTGGGAGCAAACAGCTGGGGGGGGGGGGGTGGGTAACAGGCTAGAGGCTGCCTTCCTTACCAGGAAATGGTATCAGAATAGGGTTTCTTAAGTAAAGACCTGCTCTGGTAAAGTTTTTATTAAGCCTAGAACAGAAGCTGCAATTAAAAAGGGGATAATTAGTAAGAGATCTAAAATATTGCATGATAACTATAAGAATTAATCCAAGGGAACAATGGGAGGACATACATATGGCTCCCAAGTACACAACAAAGTACAGAAGGTTTAGAATTTTTGCCTGGAAGTGTTTTTATAGGTATTTTTATACTATAAACAGACGTCAAAGAAATTTTCTTCAGTTAGATAGCAAATGTTGAAGGTGTGATAGGGAAGAAAGCGGTAAACGAAAACATGATTTCTGGGGGGAATGTAATGAGCTGGCAGATTTTAAAAACTCCCTAAGGAATATTGTGTCAGACATACTGGGGAGGTGAATGGCTATAGCTAAGGAAGTGATTCTTTTGAGCTGGGACATGGGATCTCAATATCCTTGATATAGTAAGTTCTTATTAAGTTTAATTCTATTTGCTGCCAAAAAGCAATTACTTGAAAATAGAAATAAAGATCTAAACCAACTGTATTTCTTGTAATAAATATTGTAAAAGAATAAAATAACTGAAAATTGGGTTTTTTTTAGAAAAGGGAATAAGTAAATTACATAGAAATAAATGGAATTTGTGGGAACAATATATGCAAAATAATTTTTCAGTAGGAGGAGTGTGGTTTAAAGGAAGGCAGGAATTGAGCGATATATGTAATGTTGGACTAACAGAGTTATAAAGAAAGAAAACATAATTAATGTATAATATAGGTAAATTAAAAATATTAATGTGGTCTGCTTTCTTTTTTATTAATGTATGTGTGACTATGTCTGAACTGATAATTTAATAATAGTGTTTAAATAACACTAAGAACACTACCTCCATGGGTCTAGACAAAATACAGGGCTGTCTGATAAACAGTGTTAAATATCCACTTGTTGAACACCTCCCCAGACTGTTTAACCTAAGTCTTGCTGCAAGTTATGTCCTTGAATTCTGACACACTGTTATAGTAACACCCCAACATAGGGGCATCCCTACCATGATGAACCCTGGGAATTATAGTCCAATCAGCCTTGCGAGTCTTATCTGTAAAGCCATAGGGCTCCTCATCACTAACCTGATAAGTCAAGACAGCAAAGCCCTGACTAAGCTAGACCTGTTGCAATCTGGCAGTCATGCAGGCTGTTTACAGTGATTATACCATCCACTCTACCTATATTATAATAGGCAAGAAATTTGGTATTATACCACATGATGGAATTGTTTATTAGTTGATGGCCTTCAGCAAAACCCCCTATATGTTAAGATGGTTAGCTAACTGGCTTAAGGACATTATGCACATTGGCAAGTGAATGTTGCCTCCTCATACAGATTGAGAGTAGGTGACACACTGTGTCCCCCAGGGATCTGTGCTGACCCCCCTTCTATTTGGCATTTATTTTTCAAGCTTCCAAACTGATAACATTTTGCTGCTGATGATGGGTTGAGTGTAATAGCTAAATCCCCTTTGGATACATATACCTTTGGAAATTATCTAACTAAAGTCAGTTCTTGGTGTAATGACAAAGAACTCAAGCTAAATGCCAAAAAAATGTACCATTGTGTTCTTTAAGAAACAGACTCTGAATTGTACTGTACTGAAAGTACTCCTTTATTGTATGAATCAGTGAACAGGGATCTGGGCAGATGGGTTGATAGATCCCTATTCTTTGAACATCACCTTGCAACTGCAGTTAGGAATTCATTCTACATTCTGCAACTAATTTATTTAACATTTGTTTACCAGGATTGTATTATTTATTTATTTAAAATTTGTTTAACAGGATTGTCCGGCTGGACCACTAGTGTCCGTTTTCAGTGGAGTCCTGGGGAGAAAATCTCTGTACAGTAAGAAACTAAATGAGTTCCTAGGAATTACTATAGACAACAACCTTAACTTCGACTCCCATATTTATAACAATAGAAAAACAGTCAACAGAAAAATGGGCTCCCTATATAGAGTCAAATCCTTCCTCACTCCTATAGCAAGATCTACTATTGCCCACTCACATCTAATCTCAACACTACTTTATGCCAAACCAATCTATACTAATCTGTCAAAACATAATTGTCTCAAACTAGCTACATCCTATAATAATATTGCAAGATTTGCCACTGGTAATCCCTATAGAACCTATCACTGTCAGAATCTAAAACAACTAGGAAGGCTTGAGCTACAAAATCAGCTTCAATACAGTCAACTTATCATTGCACATAAGATCCTCTACCTCCCAAATAATACTCCGATACTTTCAAACATCATTACCCCCTATAAAAATCTTGCTAACTTACGATCATCAAATAAATTGTTAGTTAACATTAGTAAGTCAAACAACTTGGCAGGTGATTCTCTGTTCTCAAACACTACTGGGAAAAACTGGAACCTTCTACCTACTGTACTAACTTCTCTTCCTTCTCTACCCCTCTTCAAACAAAAACTGAAATTATACCATGACCCCCCCAAAACGTGCACGCTGATTGGCCAGTGTGCACATTGTAAATCGAGTTATACTAATGGAAAAAGGTCCGGTCGCCCGGACTTTTTTCCATTAGTATAACTCTACTTTTAAAACACTGTCTCGCTATGTTAAATGGGTTTAACATAGCGAGACAGCTTTAAAATAAGCAACGGAGATCTCCATTGCTTATTTTAAAGCTGTCTCATGCTAAACCCATTTAACATAGCGAGACAGGTTTTAAAAAGCAACGGAGAAAGCAAGATCTCCATTGCTTTTTTACTGTTTCGCTATGTTAAATGGGTTTAACATAGTGAGACAGTTTTAAAATAAGCAACGGACATCTCTGTTGCTTATTTTAAAACTGTCTCGCTATGTTAAACCCATTTAACATAGCGAAAATAAAAAAGCAACAGAGATCTTGCTTTCTCCGCTTTTTGCTCAACTCTGATGTACTGCGCAGGCGCGCAGTACATCAGAACTGCCGTGGATGCCAGACATCTGCGGAAGGGCAGTAAACAGGCATTATACTATGCCATTATTTAAGAAAAGTAATAGTTTCTTTTCTTAAATAATGTCATGGTATAATAGCAATAACCCACTTCTGGGTGTGGGTAATGCTGTATTTACCCACGGTTGGCTTTGTTTGGTCCCTCGGGCTTTGCCCTCGGGACCAAACCACGCCAACCGTGGGTAAATCCAGCATTACCCACACCCAGGCGTGGGTTATTGCTATAATATTCCTCAGAACAAAATGGCTATGCCCTTGCAACAACCCTGACTAGCTGATTAACTCTACTAATTTTTCCCTCTACTTTCCCTCTTTGACACCACTGTTCTTATTTCATTTGTAAGTAGAACTGTTTACTTGTAAGCTACTATGACTGACTCTTTATAAATGTCGTATCCTATAATTTTGTAAATAGTATTTTTTTTAACCATTGTCTTCAATATTTTGTAATTAGTTATTTACCAGTGTGTTTTATATTTTTGTAAATAATTACTAACCAGTGTGTACTAAAATGTATATCAGTATTTTTTTTTTCTATGTAAACTTTATTTTATTCTATACTATTTTACTTTTTATTTGTTATTGTCCTGGAGCTTTTCTCCCCGGGCCTCTACTGAAAATGGACATATATCCAGTTAAACTAGCCCGGTCAACAAATGTAAAATAAATAAATAAATAAATAAGTTGTACATGGTATCAGTAGTAGATTACAGAGTAACATGGAATGGACAGTTAAGAAACATGCTGCAGGATAGCTAATAAGTATAAAAGATACAAAGTTGGAATACAATTCATGAGTATAACAGTTTCATGGACTAGCATAGTACAATATATGTGCAAGATATTTTCATAGTAGAACATATTTACAATATATGCAATGTATACACAGGGCAACCGTAGATCAATGTAAGTTTGCTGCAGAGGCATAGGGAGATAGGCTCCTGTGTTGGCGTTAGGCTTCAGGGGGGTGCAGTGCAGTTGCATAAAGGCTTGGAAAAGGGGTAAGATTTAAGGAGGTTTTTAAAGTTTGAGGAACAATTCTATAGTCTGATGTTGGGAGGCAGGGTATTCCATGTCTTTGCTACTTCACTGGGGAAGAGGGATTTCCCATGGCTGTTTTTACATGAGATGTTTGTGATCAGAGCTTTGTTACCGGCTCAAAGTTGTCTAGTTGAGTTATAGAAATTTAGAAGGCCAGATAGGGCAGGGGTTTTCTCAGGATGGTATAGTAGCTGATGAGCTAGACCAAGTTGGTGGTATTTGAATAAGCTGGGAAATTCCGGCCAGTGTAAAGTATGTAGGGACTGGCAGTGGTGGGGCTGGGATTTTGCATTGGTTGCAAATCTGGCAATTTTTTTGTAACAGGTGGAAAGTTTGTTCAGGTCAGTTTTATTTAGGTTTGTTAGCACTGGGGATGCATAGAGTAATGTAGATAAGAGATGGGTTCTGGCTATGGCAGTCCTGGACTTACAGGTTAGGTACCTTTTGTTCTTTTAGAGGGTACCTAGTTTTTGTGGACTTTAGAGATAGTAAATTGGCCTCTGAGACTGGGGAGATGAGGATCTTGTTGGTTGAGAGGATGGAGAAGGTAAGGTCACTAGACTTTGTTGTGGGGAATAGCATAAGTTGTGTTTTTTGGGGGTTTAGTATTAATTGAGAATTACTTAGCCAATTTTCTATCCATGTGAAGGATTCTTGAGCTTTTTGTTGAAGAAGTTGTAGGTTGGGTGCAGAACAGATCAGGATTGTGTCATCAGTGTATTGGACTATTTCAGATTTTGTGGTTGCTAAGTGAATTTGGTTTGTAAAGATGTTAAAAAGGAGGGGACCGAGAATTGAGCCTTGGGGTACTCCAAGTGTGACAGGGAGAGGAGGGGATAGGGAGTTGAGCCATTTGACAGACTGAGGCCGGTTGTTTAGATAACTACTGAACCAGAGCAGGGTGGGGCTGTTGATGTTGAGTTCTGAGAGGCAGTTTAAGAGTTTATCGTGGGAGACTGTATCGAATGCTTTCGATTAGTCTAGAAAGGTAGCAGAGACTAGTCTGCCTTGGTTCCTGTGTGAGTTCATGTTGTTGGTGAAGTTAATTAGGACAGTGGTGGTGCTATGTGATGGATGGAAGCCATGCTGGGTTTTAGATAGTAGGTTGTTAGAGAGGAGGTAGGTGAGGAGTTGGTGATGAATACACCTTTCCAGGATCTTTAATAGGGGTGAGACAATTGCGATGGGTCGGTAGTTAGAGAGGTCGGAGGAGGGGCTGCCTTTGTGAAGGGGAATGATGAATGAGATTTTCCATAAGGATGGGATGGTGCTTTTAGTGATGGATCTATTTATTAGTAATGAGATAGGGTAAGCTATGGTCTTGGACGCTAGGTGTAGGTATTCAGCGGGAAGGTTGTCTGCAGTGAGGGTGGTTGGTTTGAGTTTAGCAAAGAGTTTTTGGATTATTGATATTGTTACTGGTTTGGGTGAGAAGGAAATTGCCAAGGAAGTCATTGTCCTCATCACCCCTCTGTATTCTTTCCTAGTTAGACCTATTATTGAATGCAATGTACTCTTCAGCATGCATCTGGTTACATATTAGAAAAAACACAGAGGTTCATAACGACAGGATTTCTGGTCTTAAAAATCTTGACTACCAAGAGAGACTGGATTCCTTGTTTCTATACTCATTGTCATACAGGCTCCTGAGAGGGAGATCTGTGCATAGCTTGCAGAGACCCTAGGGATCAACTTTTTCTCAACCTCCTTTTCCTCTACAAGTCAAATGTTGCAGTTAAAACAAGAGCCAGAGATCTAAAGCTTCATTAATAAATACATAAAATTGTAATGAGAGAAACATCCATCACGCAGCACTATCCCACTCTGGAATCAACTCCTTTAGCCTGCCAAGCAGTGCAATTCCTTGACATCCTTCATATATAGCTCAGACAGTTGGATGGGTCCCCTTAAATTTACATCTGAACTCACAGGCATCACTGTCCTTCCAAAAGATGATGGAACCTGAGGATGGATATTGGCATGGTGTACATGGCCTCTGGTCTGACTTGCCTTGTATATCCTATGATTCTGGGCCCTGCTTTCCATAAACATGTCCCTCTTCCCTGCTTCTGTTTCAGTTTTAGTTTAATGAACTCCTGTCCCTCCGCTAGTGATGCAGGTACCAGCCTGGGCCCTTTCCAGTTCACTCCTAATTTGTTTGGAAATACAAGACCTGAGTACAGATCAAATCTTCGTAGGGCCTCTCTTGTGTGAAATAAAGCTT
Organism: Protopterus annectens; assembly: GCF_019279795.1. Classification (NCBI taxonomy): domain Eukaryota; kingdom Metazoa; phylum Chordata; order Ceratodontiformes; family Protopteridae; genus Protopterus; species Protopterus annectens. Next base: position 1,180,875,552 of record NC_056747.1, on the reverse strand, counting down.
TCTGTTACCCAGAAGGGTGGTCTTCCCATTTAGCACTTTTAGTATTACTATATCTGCTGCTGCTGCAAGTATTTTACCTTTTGTTGCAGATAGTAGCCATTCATTGTTTTTGTAAGAGTGCAGCTTGCATAGGATATGCTGCGGGCTCCTGTTTTTGTCAGTTCTTAATGACTTAGAGAATCCTATCAATTTCACCATTTAGGCTACCAGAAAGTCCCTAATCCTGGCAGATATTCATTAAAAACTTGTCTATTAATTTGTTTTCTGTGACTGACTTTTAGAACCCTGTATTTCTCAGTTCTCTCTTCTATCCCTGTTTTCCTGTTCATTCAGTTGTCTTTTCAAAATCCAAAGTTTCCTTTAGAGTAAATAGAACTTTTGTAGGCAGGAAATTGTGCTCTTCTCTATTGTTCTCATCCACTGATTTACTTCTCCTCCTGTACTTCTAGTGTTTCTAGAACGTTCTGATGGCCAACAGCAATGTGCTTAAAGTATACGGTGTCCTTTGCTACCCTTCTCAGCACTGTCAAGATGTTCTCAGTTTTTCTATCACCGCTCTGCATTCGGAGACTTCCATCCTATTCATATGCACAGTCTCACATCTTCTATCCTGTGTTTTCGGCCATCTTTAGCAGGAATTTGTGCCCATTTCCTTTTTTTCTAGCCCAACACTGGACCTCTGAGACTAGGTATCGATCTTGTGGTCACTTGACCACTCCTTCCTTTGCATGTGATATTTTTCCAGAAACAGAAAATAGTACAGCCAAACACAATATAATACTCTGCAGCCAAAATATATTATATTCACAAAAGGAATACCTTTCTAATATATTAGATAGTGGTCAACAGAGCCGAGCAGGATCATCCGTAATCTGACATACCCTGACATTTGTCAGTACTTGTGCTAATTATTATAGTCACTGTCAGACACCATTTTTGCCTCACATAAAGGATACAGAAATGTACTAAATTTAATGTTTTACATATTTCACTTCATCAGATTTTCATTAATATTTATACTGTTTCCAAATACACATAATCCACTGCCTTACATATGAAGAGGCAAAGTGTGTATTGGCAACTCAATGAATGCAAGTTTAAGAACTGATTCATATTACTAGATGACTGATTTGGTACAGGTGGGATATGGTGTCCAATGGAAGCTCTCCATTTTCAGAAGGAGGAAAAAGGGAAGTTAGTCAGGATGTTCAAACCAGTAACATCAGTGGATGACTTCTGGCAACATATACTTGTATGCTTAGGTGCCTATAGATTTTCTAGACAAGCACATGAAGGCATCACTACTGAGTGTAATTTACAGTCCAAAAGATCTCAGAAAATCAAACCTGCCCTTCTGTTGGGTGTAATTTTACCAGTCTGTGGCTGCTTCAGAGAATATTGGATTATAGTTTGAAATATATTAAAAAGTATCCACATAATTCTTACACTAGTCAAAGATTTTATCGCTGACATGAGTGCCAGTCTAAGCACAAGTTTTTGTTAACTTTTACCCAGCCACAGCAGTACAAATTGGATGGATGATCTTCTTTCTGGGCTCGTGAAGGCCTGGAACTAGTTTAGTGCATGTGTGGCCCCGTGATGCTTGGGCTGAGTCTGAAAAATCTCCCTATGCATGGTGTATTTAAAAATGACACATAATTTCAGATTGTTTTAGTAATGCATTTACTAAGTGTTGGAAAATATGCAACAATGGTCTTCATTATATGAAAAATTAAATATATTAATATGTGTTTTAAAAATATCAGTGACAATATAAAACATAATATGCTACTGATACATAATGATAGAGTGTTTGTTGCCAGATTTCTATGAGCATTCTGCCATTATCCACAGACACATATTAATGACACCAAAAATAACTAAAATGTATCTTTTTGTACTTGATTAAGAAGGTCTTCTGCTTCTGCCTTTCACTGCCTCAGTAGCACCCTCTCCAAACAGCTTGACAAAGTAACTATGATCTCTGCCACCATCAGCTAAGCACTATAATGTTCTTGCCATTCAGTAATCTCACTTCTTTATAATACAAAGACTGGATTATTCTGCTCATTGATTCACAGCAACAAGTTTCTCCTAAACTGGATCATCTCACATGGGTGTTATCCCTGACTGTGCCCCTCTGGCCTGCTTCCTAAAACAGGAAGATGGACTCTGAGCACATGAGCGATTGTCAGTTCTTTGCAGTGTTGTAATGTCACTCAGAGGATGTTTGTGACTGGGAACTATTTGCCTGATCAACTCAAATATTTTAGGTTTACAGACAGTTACTTGTATCACTGGCATTTGGATCACAATAGCTTGAGCACAATATCAGAAGATGACATTTGCCTGTGTGCTGATGCTGGCTTAACAGCTAGGCTTGTATCTTGGTTTGAGTATTCTGATCTTACATCTCTCCAGCGAAAAAACAAGAGAATATTTTCATTGTTTGTCACTGATTTCTCTTTCTCCAAAGTGTAGAAGACCCAAAGTGAGAATGATAATGTAGGGATGGGGGATTGGGGGGGGGGGGTGAAGCTACAACATAAACGGTGCAAGTAGGCTTACCCCCGAAAAAATGTTTGCTGTTTTTTTCCTTAATTTGTATCATTTGCTTATAACTTGGCAAGCTAAAATGCGTGCTATGAGAGTCTGTGTATTTGACTTGTTAGTTACAAATAATTGTTGTGGAACAGTTGTGATATGTGCTTGCATACGTTAATAATTCATAGTCAATCTAATATTTTAGAATGAGGATTGAAAAGTTTGTTATACTGAAATGAGTGGCATTTCTTTATGCTGAGGTGCAGTGAATGCGATGTTTGTTATTTATACCGAGGAGTATCAACATGGACAGCTTTTTAACTCTCATAATAAAATCTATTTTGGTGAATTGCACTAATAAATATATAGTGAAATATTGGTGTCTTAACAATCTAAGCATGAACCTGGACATTTTTCAGTGCTGTGATATGCTTGGCACTGCTATGACACATATGTGTGATAGTTGCTTGATTACTAGGCAATAAGCTACTAGAATGTATTTATTACGCAATTTTAATAGGATCTCTAGGGACGTAATAAGGCATGAGGCCAATAGTCAAGTGCTTTTATCTCCCTGGGAAGTGCATTAAAATTATGCAATGAATATTCTAATCTATTATATTATACTAATTAATTTATTTTGGGGATAGCGAGATTGACTCGACTTTATAGAAAGCATAGCTCAGCTAATGAAATCTATTTTTTCTTGCTATGTTGTAAGAAAACAATAACTATAAAAGATGCTGGACTTGCTGCAGGAACACACCTAGGATATAATTACGATAGACACTCCACAGAGGCATTAGTAGCACATGCCCAGCTTTATTATGATTCCAGACATACACTTTCTGCTTGGTAGTAAACATCTGAAAAATGGATTGATTATGTTGTAATCTTAAAGGGAGATATGTCATACTGCAGGTCACTTAGTCTAACGTATTTTATAAGTGGCCTGTGCTTTATTACTTATCGAAAAAGTGTCAAAAAGAGAATGGGACAATAAGAAAAGTCTCCTTCTACCTTCAGAAAATGTGCAAAGTAGCAGAGAAAAAATATGAAAGGAATACCACATATCTTACTGTTACACAGATGAGAATCTAACCTTTACGTGAATTGGTCCTATCATTTAGCATTTACTGGGCCTTCTGTACAAAGGCTTCATTAATGAGATACAGAATAAGTTGAATCTTGCTAGTGTTATTAGCTGACATTTCTGAAAAACGGCAGGAGATCTGCAAGAGACATGCAAGATGCATACAAATCTTTGCTTATCGGCAAAATTATGGAGCTTTTTTTTATTTTTCAGAAAGTTTTTAAAGTGGAGATACAGAAATTCAGCCCTCAGCTAAAACTGAAGCAGTCTTTTATTTTGATATTAGTCACTGAAAATGACATGCAAATCTAGTATGAATGTCACTAGAGTGACATGAAAACTTGCTTAGTTTAAACGCTTCATAAAATCAGCATGAAGTATATACCTTTTAATCTAAATAACTTTGTAGCTCTGTGCTTTCTAGGTTCAGGGAAACAATGGTAAGTTTGGATATCCAGAAATATTTTTCTGGTAATATGTTTAGACAACAATGTTAATTTTAGACATCTGGAAGTATTTACATGTTAATGTGACAACATTAATTTACAGACTTCTTTGCTCATTCTGGCAGTGTTCCAAAGTATTGTTGTGCCATTTTTGTATCCCTTTTCAGCATATTACTCTTTCATATTCAGAAACATTCAGGCTCATTTTTTCTCATTTCCTGAATGAGCTGGTGGGGGGTGGGTGGGTCGCTATTTAGAAAGAAGCATAACACCCTATCACAGTGCTAAATAGAGTGGAGAATTTAATGTAAAATGGCCTGATGCCAGTTAGGTATATATGAGTACCAACCCCTTATGCTGTCTTGCTGGGGACTGGGCTGCTCAATGTGACATTGCAGCCATGATAATGGCAGTAACCACACTGCTGAAATGACACTGCAGGGAAAGGGTCAGGCAGGCACCATGCATGATGCTATGTGCCTTCGGATGTACAATGAAACACCTCATAGCTACAACATGGAAACTGATGGCAGCCCATACAGGGGCACCACAGCAAAGTGCCAAGTCATTTTATTATGTGAATGGGGAGGAAATGTGGAGCTAATAAAGGTAGAAATGGGGACAAACAAGCAGAGGAACATACAGAAGGACAAAATAAAGGGAAGACAGGCGAAGAAGGGTATACTTTTTTGCAGGACACGTGCCCCATTTTCATTTCTTTATGAAGGGTAGAGTAGGATCATGTGTAGGATAAACTTCTGGTGGATTGATAAATGAGGCTGGTAAGCTATGTAGTTCAATCAGCTGCACAAAGAAATGCTCCAGGGTGCCAGTGCAGGCATCCAACTGCTGGCTCACTTTGATCCTCACAAGACACTTCACTCCTGCTCGAGTGACCCAAGAAGCAACCTTGCCAGACCATTCTGTGAGACGGAGCTTTTTCCTCATGAAGCTCAGCAGTGAACCCTTCATGACCCTGCAGAGAGGCAGGACTGGGGACGGGGGCAGCAGTAGGCACAGTGGCTGGTGCAGAGCATGGTGATTGCTGCTTCACCAAACCCTGCACCATGGCTGACCCTGTAGAAAGAGGGGAACAAAAACACAGAAACAAATGCATGCCATCAGATTAGTACATATGTACGACATCTTGTTAAAATAGTGCAGTATAGACAGAACTAAACGACATTTTCCAAACCACCTGGAGAGACAGTCATATTTCCTTTGACTGGCCATCCTGTTGCTTCCACTGTCCTTGGCCACTGTAAAACATAAAATAAACATTGCACAATACAGCCAAATTCCATATACTGGAGATAGGCTGAATGTACAGTGCCAAACTAAGTGCTGAATGATTACAATAATAAGTTGTCAGCTTTTCTTTACCTCTGTGTCTCACTAGTGTGGTAGCTCATTTGGTGCCTCTGCAGATCATTCTACTTGTGGCTGCATTGCTCGGCAGAATGGTGGCACTGGTCTACTCTGCCCCTTTCACATCAGTAGATATTTTGCCATGAAAATTAGCTAATGTACTGTTGGGGTTTAACCATTTACCAGATATTAGGAGTTTAAACAGACTAGCTTCATGTTGTTGCATTTATTTTTCAGGAGGATGCTTTTCCTTGTATTCTATTCATTCCACTGAGGAATAAATATTTTTTCTTAAGTCTTCCTTTCCCTTGTTTATGTAAGACTGTGATAGATGTGTGCACGTAATGATAGAAAGAGAGATAGATATGAATCACACTCACACAAACACCCACACCCACACATATTGCAGGGGCTTTTCGTGAAGCACGACTCCAATTGGTGACATCTCACAAGTTGTGCTGTTTAGTCATATCTGTTTAACACGCAACTCAACATATATTATTGCACTTATTAAAAAAATATTTTTGTTATGTACTCATTGTTTTGGAGGGAGGGCTTATTTTAAGTATGTGTTGAATATATTCTGCTAACACATATTCATTTTCTGAGCTCATTTCATAAATTATCACACTCATGCATAGTATGTATTACATGTAGATAGATGGATAGATAGCTCAAGTAATTTTACTATCAGTTCACATAGCTTAATATGCAGATTTTATACTATCTTCTTTTTTTAGGAAAAATGGGGTCTTAGCTACTGTCTGTATGTCTGGGCGATCATGTCCTTATTCCCTATGGGTAATGCAAGGGTTTATACAAAGATTTCTTAGTCTTATGTACTAGTGAGAGATGTGTAGTATGGTGAATGAAATGGCTAGACAGAATCCCAAAGAGTACTGATAAATACATTTGTGGATTGCTGCTCACTAGGTAAAAGGAATCCGGACTGAATTCCTATGCAGAACTAGCTTTACATGTTCTTGCACTTCCATTATATTCCAGTCATCATCACTACTTTTGTTTTCCTTTACGCACTTAGGTCATTTGAAATTACCCTTTCCATGTTCCTGTCATCTACTGCTGTTGTCACCCCTATGTATTCCCCTTTGCATTATTGCTTTGAAGTGCGTATTCGTGGTTTATTATTTTACACTTTGTACTAAATATAAGGCTCCAAACTGCTGAACATTCAGAAGCATTTCCAATTCCTATTTTTACCTACAAGAGTGAAAGAGAACTGAATTATTACAGTCCCTATACAGTCTGCATTCTTTGCTCTGTGTTAGGCAGAAAGCATGCAATAGAGATCACTGGTGAAATGGACAATATAAGAAAATAATCAAGGAGAATATTAGAAATGTATACGTGTTGCTTTATGTAACAGGTGAACGTTAATGCTACTCGCAAACTACATTAGCACATTTGCTGACCTTCTTATGTCACAATTGTATATTTTTATCGTGGTTCCTTACAATAAATATACAGATATCTGATATCCTTTTTATCATACTACAAAGTGTTGTTCATATAAAAATTGAGCCCTGAGTGGTATGTTAGTCAGAGATTATGTCAGGAAATTTTTAGTGACCTTGTTTAGAACAATTGTATATTTTTATAGTGGTTCCTGAGCATCTGTCACATTATATCCTCTTTATAATTGCAAAAAGTAGATGAAACCAGCCAATAGATTTATCCCTGACAAAAATGTTCTTTAAATACAGTGCTAATATTACATATGAATGCATGATTATGTCTTCCACATTATTTATTTCAGAGACGATACAGTAAAATGGAATCCTTGTTCCTAATGAATTCATCTGAGTAGCTAGGATATATTGCAATATTGTTAACATACCATATTACTAAGCACTGATAACTCTGACTGTATACATTCTAATTAGTGCAGGTCTTTCATTCTAAGAACAGTGTGTGAAGAATTTCACAATTTTCTTCAGATGCAGGGATCCTAGAGTTAATTATATAAAGCAGGAAGGACATGGGGGAGGGGGAAGACGGAGGTATTCAAGTCTTCTACAAAAAAAAAAAAAAAAAAAAAAAAAAAATCAGTTTATTTCCTAGCTACTTTTTGCATTGAGCACTAGTGCCAGAGAATTAAGTTCAGCAAAACAAGATCAGCGGAGCTGTGTTTTATACTACTGTCAT
>NC_056747.1:1180480435-1180505435 GCF_019279795.1 Protopterus annectens | reverse complement strand
TGTCTGTTAAGACACCCCTATGACAGTAGCAACAGTCTGCATGTATACCTGCAATACATCCATGACATCCCCATGCACTAAGGAGTTGGGACTATTGGTGCTGAGGTAGGACTCCACTCCATGTTCTGGACATATGGTAGACATATATATGTACACATATATCCATATATCTATATAGATAGATATATACACATATACATATCTACATACATATATGGACATATACATATCCACATACATATATGGAGATATATATGTACATATATATGCATATGAACACTCACACATATACATATACACAGCAATGACTGCAGCAAGTGGCTAAGTTTCTGATGTCATTCAAAGGGGATCCAGTATCTGTCTGCCTGGGATGACATGATTGATAAACCACAATGCTTTGCTAGAGATGGTCTGCACCTGTTGCCCCTGGGATTCAGGTTATGGCTACAGCTCTTGGCACCCCCATAGTGCCTTAACTAGGCAAGGTTCAAAGGACAAATCCACCACCATAACAGATACAAGCATGCAAAACTGACAGTAAGGCTACTCAATGCTACATGTCTAAGCCTAAACAGGCGCTCTCTTGAGGCACACCTACAAATGGGGGACATCGATATCTGTGCAGTAAATGGGACCTGCTGCAATGCTCCAGAGAGCACACCTGTAATACCAGGCTATGTGGCACACCTCATCACTGAGGGCTTTTCATCCAGAAGAAAGGGGGTAATTGTCCCACTGTACTCATCCCGCATTACATATATCTCATATATGTGTGTGTGTATATATATATATATATATATATATATATATATATATATATATATATATATATATATCTGAATATATTTGTCAGTGTATAGATGTGTGTGCATATCTGCACCATTGTAATGTGTACTCCTTCCACATTGTACATTCCCTACAGTATAATGACATTTCTGCTTGATATGTTACAGATATTGCCCTGACAGTTTACAGGTGAATTGGCTTACTGTTGAAGCATTGTAGCTGTGTTGTGGAGGGTCCTGGAGGGTCCTGGAGTCAGGAACTACATGTGCTGAATATTGGATTGCACAACATATCTGTTAGGGCTGTGGAGGGGTGCAACATATCAGTAATTACCAGGTATCCCTCATTTGTGCCCCCACCCCCATTAACAGTGCATATGGTCTGTTATGTTGTAGAGAGTGGTTCAGGATGTTGTTCCCATGCGGACATGCTATACACATTTCTATCTGCATATATATATATATATATATATATATAGATATATATATATAGATATATATATATATATATATATATATATATATATATATATATACATATATATATATATATATATATATATATATATATATATATATATACATAATTATATATGTAACCCACTATATATATATATATATATATATATATATATATATATATATGAACATATGCATCTTTCTATATACAATTGAGGTTATATGATTATTTGTGAGTCATACATATATATGTACTTATAGCTGTCTATCCGTCTACATTTACAGATATATATTTGTCCATATGTCCATGCATGTTTGACTCATAATTTTGGCCTGTACCTTATTCTCTTGGCAATTGACATGGATGATCTCAGGACTGAAGTCAGTAACTAATGACAACACCTTTGTGTTTCAGACTTCAACTCCATCATAATATGTGTTTTAATACATATAACTGTTTAACTAGCAACATTTTAAGTGTATGAGAACAATATTTGACATATATCTCTATTTGTACCCACATTTTGGCACACTTTGTCCAGAATTCTTGCATTAAGAAGTTGTGTGGTATGATATTACTACATTTCCTGTACTGTTGAATGATTGTGCTGGATGATATGTTTGTGACAACATTAGATTTATGTATATCTGCCATGGTTAGTGGTAAATCACTTTGTCTATGGTTTGTAGGGTCCTGCAGAGGCTGTTTATTTTGTTGCTGGGCAGAACACGAGTCGTTGGATACAGAGTGATTAAGGCACTTTAAAGCAGTTGTAAGCGGGTTTGCGCAGGCTTGCCTGAACGTAAGCACTGCTAACTTATGGTCACAGTTTCTTACACCCAGTTAGCTTCTACTTTGCTTAATCTGTGTAGGCAGTGCTTACCCCCACACAAACAGGCTTAGACCCGCGTACTGCTGCTTAAAAGTGCATACTCTCGCTTATCCCATGCTAATTTTTTTAAAAGAAAAGAAAAAAGGGTTGATAGGAAAGTGGTGAAAAAGGGGCACAAAGAGGGAAAGACAGTATGGAAAATAGCTAGGGATGTACAGGAAAGGTATAGGGAAGGTCCATAGCTGCCCATTTCTTCTACAGCAACAGCTGTGCATATACACTGAATTTGGAAGTAAATTTGGATACTCAAACCCCTGAGAGAGGGATGAGGATAACAAAAATTTGCTGTGATGCCAATTAGATCAGATTATATGTGCCCAGTGAACATGTGTGCGAAATGGACAGCTATGTATGGGGCGAGATTTTTTTGTGGGAACAGATTGCCCTTTTTTTTCAGGTGGGAGTGGGATGTTGGGGAGGGGTAGAAGGTATATGTGGGGAGGTAGGTTGGGTAGGTTAAGAAAGAGGACACACAAGACGCATACAGGGGCGATATATGACACATGTGGGGGGTAAACACCTTGATGGGGAGGGGTGATGGGATATCGGAAGCCCACAAGCCCCCTAGTGGTAAAAGTGGGACTGAGGTCTCCACCCATGGGCAGTCACCACTGTACCTTCACAGCCCTGAAGGTGGCTGTGCTGGGGGCTGAGCCGCAGAGCCAGGCTGATTCTCTAATCATGACATGCGGCCCTCAAGCTGGCATAGAAGATTACCGACCTGGTCGATGATTGCTCTATGCACCACGACCCTGACTTGGCGACGGGTGACAGGTGCCTGTCTGTGCCAACTCCTGGGGGGGTGAGCCCCATCCCTTGAGGCAGTTCTACCCGAAGGTGGTGCAGGACCAATGGACAGGGAGGTGCGGAGTGCCTTGGCCAGCTGAGGTGGAACATGTGGGTCCACTGGGACTGGCCTTCCCAAGCGTGCTATAGTGTTTAGATTTCAACATCATATATGGATTAGTAATAGTCAACACATTCCAGGGTTAGGTATAACAGCATGCATAGATATTCCCATTAACACAGACACCAGATACAGAACAGTTGCATAGCAAACAGAACACATGCATATATGGGACCACAGTGGTAATAAGAACAGCATGCAGGTACGTTGATGGCACCATGCCAACAATGTTGAAATACTTTAATATGGCACATGTATGGGAACCATTAGAATATTTCTCAAACAAATGGCCATTACCAGAGTCAGTACATACCAGTTGGGGTGGGTATGTTGATTATTGTTGGAGATAAGGTATGGGGAGAGAAAGATGTCAATTAACAAGTAGTATATTTCTGTACTCCACATTACTTTCCTAGTCAGTGCTGTTATCTGTACCTTACAGGTCTTACTACACTACCCTATAGACCTATATTGGACACTGATATGGCTGTCAACATCATTACACATGAACCGGTCTTACCTGCAGTATACACCTCTTACCTGGTATACCTGTGGAGGGAATGTTTGTTAACACTGACTAACTGTTTGTACACATACAGCCAGATTCTGGGTTGATGTTTTGCACTATGCTATCCAACTCTTTCTGTACAGTCTCTGGCCATGTGTTGACCACATGCTGGTATGCCTGGACATATCTAGAATATTTCCCTCTTCCACCTTTAGTGACCTGACACACATATACATGCTTTCCTACACAGTTATATTATGTAGCACAGTGTGGGTGACAGTGACCAGTGATACTTTATTATTCAGAGAAACTGCAACACTCACAGTCCCCTACAATACCAGGGTGGACTGTACTAGTACAGGTTATATTGGTCTGTATTTCACAGCACAGTGTTCATATCCAATGTACCTGTGAGAGCAATGTTTGTTAGCACTACCGGACTGTTGCCACACAAGGTTCCAGATTACACATTAGTATTATGCACATACATCTCACTTTGTTACTGTACACACTCTGACCACAGCATAACAAGTTGGGGTGTAAATGGGGCATACATGGCTTCTCAGTCACATAAGGTATTGGGGAGTTGCTAGTGTGCCAGATTTGTTGTCATAGATGTGAGTCAGTCAATTGTATTTCCTGTTTGCTGCCTATAAGTCTGGGATCATCCCACTGATTTCTCAGGGGGACCGGTTGATAGGCATTAGAAATGGGCCACTTTAATAGACAGTCTGGACATATCTGTGCAGTTGTGGTGTATAATTCTGTATGCAGACTACTACCACTGGCAGGATTCAAACTGTGGCTGTGTGTGCTAATAAAACAACAGGTCACATCTCAGTTGCATGTGCTATTCAGGTTTGGTTGGCTGCATTTTCCCTGTTTACTGTCTATATGCCTCTCAGTTGTACTAAATGGCCTCTGGAGATTACACCTGTCAAATACAGGCATTCCTACACATTCACATTATGGGGCATGGTGTGGGTAACAGTGTTTATTACTATGGTACTATTACATGATTGCAGATCTACATTACCATATGATACCAGAATATACACATACATTCCAACAGTTAGACCTGTTTTGTCAGGGTATTACACTTTATTGCCATACTAACAATATAAGACTCTTCCTGACATATTCTCTAGTGTATGCAGTACTTGCTTTGAACAATACAGGTTTTATACTAGCAATTACTTTACTACAACTTTTATTTTTATTTCCTATGACAGTAAAAGGATGAGTATTACTGACCTTCCTCACATAGCAACCGCACCAGGTGGCAGATGTGGGCCTCCTTGTTCGCGGTCCGCTCCATTGCAGCTGTGGGGGACATAAGAGGAATATTTAACCATACCTATCCATGATATACCTGAGATGGCAATTATTAAACAGGTAGTGGACTGATACTTACACACAGCTGGGACATCCCCTGATGCTCTAGCCACTTGGAGCTACTCTTCCAAGAGGTCCCCCTTCCGCCGCTTCAGGTCAGCATAGTGGTGCCTGACCTGCTCATCAGTTCAGGGTATGCCAGTGGCAGTAGTGAGGTCATAGGGGAGATGGTCCAAGGCCTCCATTTTATATTGGGAGCCCTGGTACTGGCCCTGCAGCAGTCTCTGTGCATGGTCTTTAACTAGGAGTCCAACCATGACCTTGACCTTGGACTCCTGGATGCACCAGCACTGCAACCGGAAGCACACTCCTTTTCCCCTTACTGCCATAGTGTCTGCATGGGGAAGCTACAACTAGTTATGAGCTATATTCCCACCTCTTGGGTTTAAGTAGGACCGATTTCCTGCACTTTTCCGTGATTGGCCAGTTTTGAAAAGGTTAAGCTATGGACAAACCTGCTTACCTAAGGTTGGCATTGTTTAAAGGGGTATATCACTAGGCACAAAGAGTTAGCTGGTGTACACATTGCTCACACCTCCTAAGATGGCCTGTGCAATGCTTGGTGTTGCCTACAGTAGACATTCATTATAATGCCTTTTTGGCATTGTGTTATTATTCATTACACCTTATATGTATGCCTAGTATCCCTGATTGATGTGTACATACACTCTGTGGGGTCCTTGTGTTTTACTGGGGACTTTGACGCTCTATTACAAGTACACCTCACTTCTGGCCTTACTGCTGTACTCCAGTTCACATATTTATGTTATGTAGTCGGTTATGGCACATATGACTGGATAGTGATGCCTTTCACAAGTTCAGTTTGGTTATGCTATGGTGAGGACATGTTTACTACTACCTCATTTTTCTGTACATCTGTGATGGCTTGGTGGATAGCTACTGGGACTATGGTATATAGGGTCCTGGGTCTGAGACCTCCGTGGCTGTTTATTTTGTTGCTGGGCAGAACAAGGCCCAATGGATACAGAGTGATTAAGGCACTTTAAAGCAGTTGTAAGTGGGTTTGCGTGGGTTTGTGCGTAGGTAAGCACTGCTAACTTCTGGTCACAGTTTCTTACACCCATTTAGCTTCTACTTTGCTTAATCTGTATAGGCAATGCTTACCCCCATGCAAATGCACTTAAACATACTTACTAGTGCTTATATATCCTTACTACTGCTTATTTATGCTTAAACATGCTTACTAGTGCCTTATTCATTATGACACTGACACTTCACATGTGCATTTAATGCAGTACTCCAGTTCATAAATATATGTTATTTCATATGTTTTGCAACAAAAATATTGGTTATAACTACTTTGCCATGTAAAATAGACTGTGCTGCAGTGGGACTCAAACTGGGAATGCCTGCTTATTAGGCAAATACTCTGCCCTCTACACTATTGTGGTGCTGCTTCATTCGCATATATCTTCCTTGTTATCCTCTTCAGCCTTTTAAACTGCTTTAACCATAGCTAAGCAATGGGCACACCCACGCACCTACGGTTAGCTGTACTCGGATTTTTTTTTTAAAAAGGGGTTACTTCATTTTATTTTTGTGTACTGTTGCTGTTGTACACATGAGGGATGCAGACACCTATGAGCAGTCTCGCTCATTTATTTCCACTTTGTGCTGTTCTACATTGCAGGGGCATGTTTATTCTGAGAGCTCTGCTCTCAGACATGCCCCCTGCACTTGTACACACTCTGTGTAAGCCGAGGAGGTTGGGCTGTGCACCTTCATTAATATGCATGGTGCACTGCTGTCTTCCTAAATGGGCGCTTCTATGCAGGTCTAAGCTAGTCCTGCATGGAAGATTAGTGAATCCAGGGGAGTATCCAAAAAGTTCTTAAAAGAACTAACAGAGGAAAGGGATGAAATATACAAACAGTAAAAGAGGATTGTAGTAATGTTACTTAATAATATGTGGGTAATATTGGGTGCAACGTTATCTACAGATAGGGTTTGCATAAACAGAGAATTGTTTCATTCCTTTTTGATTAAGATAAGTGAGACACTTGACCCACATCCATCATTTGTTAGCACATGGAAGGACTCCACAATAAATGTGTGTGTGTGGGGGGGTTCAAGCATGTTTCTGAGATGGATAAGTTATCTGAATTATTTGATAGATTCTGGCTTGAAATAAATCAAATTAATTACTTATGCTCTCACAGTTAAGCTGGCCTATATGCATTGTATTCAGTCCTAAACAATCACAGAATCATGTAACTACTCTTTACTTATAAGTTAAAAAGCAGTTACGTTATTGTCACCCACAGACTGCTGCCCAAACAAATAGAACTTCTATTGATTACCTGTGATATTTAAACTGGAAGACAAAACAGCCACAGTAATGTATTTAAACTTGCTGTTATAACACAACACCATCATTATGATCTCCATAATAATTAAAAAAACATGAATTAATAATTAAATGATGTTGTGGGTAGCATAGCTCTCAACCTTCCATTTCATGAATGTGGAACAAATGGGAAAAATGTAGAACACTTACCAACAGCTTACCAACAACCTCAACTAGGAAGCTCACAAGATCATAAAAATGTTATTTTATGCTTATAAAAAGTTATTTTGATTAATTAATATAATTTGGTATTATTTATCATGGATCTCAGTTAAAAGAGTCTTATCTCTGAATGTGTGATAGACCCTTTCAATGTGGAACAACGAGGAACATGGAATTTTTAAGACCCCAGCTTAGGAATGTTCCTCATAATGAGGTACACTTGAGAGGTATTGTGGGGTAGTATATACAGTTACTGCTGCTCAGAAACACTTTGCACTGCAGAAGAAAAGGCTTTGAGAAAACTTTCTATTAGATTGCGCATATTTACTTCCATAATCCTCTACTAAACCTGTTCCTTTCTTTATGGGTTGCAGTTCTTCTGACCTCAGAATGTTTTCTTTGACTACATTGTGAAAGAAGAGGGATTTCCAGTGCTCTATACCATTCCTGAGCTGCAGCTTGACCAGCACATTCTTCCCTTCCACTCTCAGTGATCCAGCTAGTACCAATGAATGCCTACCTCTTTCTTGTTTGCTTTTCAAAGGGTGTGGCACTCATGCCTCTGCACCAAAGGCTAAATCTACCACTGTTTGATAGCTAGTTTGATGTTGGAGCCAGAAATGTTTAGTATGTTGGCAACACTTTGATTTTGGGGCCCCACATATTTAGTTTGTTGGACCATTTTGGTTGGAGACAACAAAGAACTTTAAATGGAGGAAAGAGGCTTTCTTCCCCCCTCCCTGCCACAGTTAAAGGATATGGCTTTTGTTTACCCACAGTTGAGAAAAATGTTTCTTACAGTTAGTCATGTCTGTTTCATGAAAGCAGCCCTTGTAGGGATCAACCAACTGCTGCTTTGTCTACATCGAAGAATTCAAAGATCATGTCATCCATGTATTGCAAGACCTATTACTTCCACGGTTCATTTTTATAGGCATTCAGAACAGTAGTGGGCCTAGTGCAGGGCCCTTGGGGACACTTGATAGTGTATGCGAAGGAATGGATTTCATTGTACTGCAGTGAAGTGTATATGTGTGTGTTTGTCTTGGATGAATGGGAGAAGCCCCAAGACAGATGTTCAGTCTTACAATATGGAAATAATAGTTTGTAGATCATTATTTTTCATTACCTTGTATGATCTTTTGGTGGAAGAGTCCTTGTGTCATAGTAGTAAGGTGCACATTAGTGTACACTGATGTGAAATAAAAGCAGGTGAGTGTATGAGGTATTTAGTATCACCGCATGTTTTACCAGAACACACTTGAGTCATGCATTATTAATTTTGTAACATATTCTAACACCTGCTGTTATAACATCCTGATGATATCAGAGCTTACAGTTTGCCACAGTTTAAATAGTATTAACAAAATGCAGAAACAAATAGACACATAAAATGAATGACTGCAGGAAACAATCAGACATTAATTAAATGTGTACTTCCCCTATATAATTCTGTTTTAGCTTGTTACTGTGTTGGGACTAGACTGAAGTTTTTTCTTCTTTTGTACTTTGCACCATACATTTACTCATCAGTTGACATAATTACTAATTATATTAATATTTCCCATCCTTCAGAAGCCAATGCTATCAATGTTTCAGTCCATTAATAGTATTAGTTGCTTTGCCCAGCTGAACGAACATATTTTTTTCTTATTTACCTAAACTTTCTTCTTCCAAGTTAGCATGCAGTCTATCCCTTTTTCACTACTACAGTCAGCTCACCAGGCCCCTGTGATGACATCATTGAAAACTTTAAGGTTGATATTATATCAATTTGTCTCCCAAATGGTTTCTAACATACGGAATACATTGCCACTTCCTGTCCTCCTCTGCACTATTAGTGATTATTTTGTTAAAAATGCTATTAATATTATTATTATGGATGTAACCCCCAGTGCATGCAGCAGATCTATTTCTGTGGTTCTTTCTGCATACATCACATATTCTATTGCCTATGTATCTGACTGCTGGTATTGAGCCTGTTAATATGTATGTGATTTGTATTACAGAACGTGCCTAGCTAATATCTACTTCTAAATAGGTTACAATGCTCTTTGTTTATTCTAGCTTTTATTTCTTTCATTCTTCACCCCCTAGTTACTTCAGCATATTAAAATAATGTTGCATATTTAAATATCAATATATGAAATAATACTATCACAGGATATAAATGGGTGCAGAGATATAGGTGTTGCAGTCTTCTAATGACATACAGCTAAGTAGTGAGGGTAGATGCCGAGTGGAAAAAAATACAGTACTCTGAGCCCAGTCATAATTTGTACTACTTTGCTTTTTTACTGACAGAGAAATGCATTTCCTACACTTTCTTCATCCTGAAGCTTTTTTCCTAATCCATCTTGGCTGACATTTTTAATTCTAATGAGTTAGTTCAGATGACATTTGGAATACCAAGTAGATTTAGAAGGGAAGCTGTATCAGAAAGGATTGTTTTGAGCCGTGGAGTACCATTCCAAATTAAGGGTGCTAGGAATACAAATCGTGTTTGGATTAAGCTGTCACATTCTTGACTGAAGAATTTAGTTGATTAGCCAATAACATTTATATACAGGTTTTTGCATTGCCTTTGACTTTTTAACAGTGTAGGTTGTCAGTGGGTAGTATAGAGAAAGCTGTCATATGGGTAGCTGATGTGTCAAAACTAAGAGCTGAGAGGAGGAGGAGGTTGGGGGCGAGGATAAACTATGAGAAAAGAATGAATTTTGCTTTTTACTTTTAAAGCAAGCTGCTTTATTTTAAGGCCCAAATTGAAATGCTGGCTTCTAGTGTACTGATTTCTCCTGGTATGTCAGCATTTCCCAAAACAAAACATTATTTTTTTAATTTCTGGCTTGCCTTCATTTTTTAATTATTTCTGATTATACACATTATTTCTTCTCCCATCATAATAATATAACTTAGCAGTGAAACAAAATAAAGGAGGAAAATAGAGTGAATTATTAATTTTGGCAGACACAATGACTTCCTAACACACAGATATATGTAAAGCAGAAGTGGCTTGTTATATTACATTCTGCAGTAGACAAGCTTTGCTAGTAACAGTAAATAGAAGGGACAGAGTTGATATATCCATCTATATCGATTTCTGTTGTTGTGTCTTTCGGATTTTCCCGATTAAGGGTTGCCACAGCAGAACTCCAGTCTGCTAATGATTGGTAGTTGATTTTTACGTGCCGAGTTACCAGCCCTGATGCACAATCTTCAACGAAGGTACACCCATTCACGCATATCTCTATGCAGAAGACGCTTTAGCTGAGAATCGAACCAGACAGCATCTTACTGTGAGGCAACAACGCTACCGTGTGTGTGTGTGTATGTGTCTTTACAGTAGGAAATCCAGCTTCAATTGATCAAGAAAAACAGACTTTGGATACATATAAACTTGTCTAGTATAAATGCACAGAATCAGTATTTTGACATTAAAGAATGTTCCACCTTATAAATTTGCTGAAAAAAACACATTGCAGTTCGACTCTAGAATGTATGATGACAGCTTGAAATGTTGTTCAATGCATGCACACCTCAGTGCTACTTAATATATCAGGTAAGTATCAGGAAGGCCAGCTACTATAGATCAAAGCATTGCTTTTGAGTTGTTTTCAAAATATTTATCTACATCATACAATAAATCTCTGCAGAGAAACCTCAAGAAGCTGGGTAAAGTAACAGGATGATCTAAAAGGTGGAAAAATGAAAAGTAGAATTTGCCTTCCAAGAGGTAACAGTTCTTTTTGTAAGATAAATCAGATTCAAATAAACTTTATTGTCTTTTAGGACCACACAAGTGCAGCCTAAACAAAATTAAAAATGCAGGCTCATGAGAGAAATGCAGTGCAAGTAACATAGATACAATTGTATCAGAGAATAACATAAGAAAATAACACATATGACATGCAAGAGCTAGTTCACATTACATAAACACACTCAATACTCATTATCCAATGATAAATAATAAATAAATACCCACCACCAAACCCCTTCACCGTTAAGATAGAGAATAAAGACTAGTGAATAGCAGCTGTTTAGTTACCATTTTGCACTTAACCTGATGTGACTCACTATAGCCATCATATTGAATAATAGTAACACTGGCGGTAATTTCTCAGAGCAGCAGGATTAAATGAAAAAAAGAGGCTTCAGTGTATCAGGTATTATGGTTGGTGTCCGAGTTAATAAGTCTTACAGCTGCAGGGTACAAACTGTTGCTGAATCTGGTAGTCCTACAGCGGACGTTGCAGTACCTCCTTCCAGAAGCAAATTATGAGAACTAGTTGTGGGCCGGATGGGTTGAATCAGCTAGTATTTTGTTTGATCTCTTCCTTGCTCTTGTAAAGAAAAGCTCCTGAATAGAAGGGAGGTTTGTTCCCAAGATTTTTTCAGCCACCTTCACCACCCTCTGTCATCAGGGCCGGCCTTAGCTGAAACGGCGCCCTAGGCGAAGTAGTGCTCCAGCGCCCCTTAAGCCCCACCCACAACATACTCGAGAAACACCTATTTCAGCCACACCCACAGGTAGGTCACTCCCCAAAAAAGTCACTCCAGTCATTCGCTTAAATCATTTAAATGCATAAGAAGAAAAAGACACCTTGTAATGTAGTTAACCTACAACTACCTTTATGTATGTGTTTCCTACTGTAAATACCAGAGCTGGATCATGGTCAAATAGGGCCCTAGGCATGGTAATAGACCGCCCCCCCCAGAGCAGCCTCTTCTGCAGCAGCTCCCTTCCCAGCCACTCCAGTATTACATTACTTGTCTATTTCTCCTCATTTACCATAAACACTGTTCAAACCTGTCAGTGTGCACATTGTTTTCTTATTTACTTCTACAATGAATACAATTATTGAAATAAAATAGAATAAACACAGCCATTTGCTAAACAAACAATACAGTTTCACAATGAAAACAGATTTAAGATGAGCAGTAAAACTTCTCTGCCCTTGAAACTCACATTCATTTAAACAGCATTAAAACCCGCATTCAAATAAAATGCATCTGGCCAGTGGAGAATTAAGTTTACCTTTAGGCTCTTTTCAAACTACAGGCTCCTTGAACACATTCTTATGGCCATGCATATATGTATGTGTTGATTGACCTTCCTGATTGTATTAAACTATATTCCTTGTATAATAAAGCACCACATGTTAGTGTGTTTTAAAGTTGTAGTTTTTAACATTTTTCCAGTGAGCAATGAAATGAAATGTACGACCCAATAATGACAAACCTGCCCATTTCAGAACATTTTAATCATAAAAGGCCACTCAAACTTCTGTCATTACAATCCATGAGTATCCATCAATAAGCACAATCTCCGCAGAAGTAAAATTCATCCGAATAATTCTACATTAGAGATTTGTAACTAATAAAAGGCTGTTACTGCCTAACAACTTTACATTTCAGTGTCTTACATACAAATTCAGTGCTTGCTGTCCTTGAAGAATTAATTGCCTATGTTACAATAAAGAAAAGGATACATCGGTAATGTTGCAATAGGGAATGACTGAGACCCTGACACACAAGTTCATAGTTACTAGCCATCTTATACAAAGGAGGGCACACTAAAGAAATGCAGAACCCCTAGCCCCCGTAAAATGCACCAAATATTCGGCAACTAGGTTATTACATACCATACCTCCATTACCTCTCAAACTTTTAGTACAAGAAATCTGAACAAAGCCTAAAAAAAGCACAGGAAATCTGAACAAAGCCTAAAATAATGGGGGGGGGGGGGCAAAGGCCCCCAAACAGGAACAGATTATAAATATTGCTCTTAGAGGCTTAGAAAGTTGCTAGAATTACGGCATTTGTATTGGCATACATTTTCTGAATGAAATGAAGGTTGAAATTCAAATGTATGACATTTAGTTATTTAAATCCTCAGTGATTCGCCAGAAAACCACAAATTTTACGAGGAATAGGCCAAAAATATGAGGCACAAATCTGAACAGTTGAGAGGTATGAATACCTCTCAATCTCTTAGTGCAAGAAATCTGGACAAAACGTAACATAATGTGGATGCAGTGGCCGAAAAAATAGGGAGAGATTTTAAATATTGCACTTTAAGTTGCTAGAATAACAGGATTTGTGTTAACTTGCATTTCATGAAGAAAAAAAAGCCACAATGGGGAAAGATCATTTTTTAAAGCACTGCATTTAGAAATGGGAAAGGAAAGAGCAGCTCAAGAAAGATTTCAGGAGTAGCCCACAGACTTAGTGTCAAAAAGAGGTATACTTTTTTTTACAAGCTTCAAATAGTACATTAGTGGCAGGTTGAGTATCCACTGGAGTTGGTGGATAATCAGAGCCCATTTTACTATGGATCATTAGTGTCTTTAGAGCCACCGCAACATTTTCAGAATATTACCACGTGAATCAGGAACAAAGTCAAAAGTACTATGGGAGAAGAGCAAAATGATCCAGACTCAGGGATGCATTTTAACTTTTATATATCTAGTTGCTTACACAGATTTTGCATTAGCATGCCCATTTTGAAGAATATAAACTATGACTCCAATGTCTCCCATCATTTAGTGATAGCAATCCTCAAGAATCAGTGCAAGGCCAAAAAGAAAAAAAAATTTAAATATGTCTATATACTCATATCTCTCTATATGTAACTATCTGTATATCTTATCTGTATCTAGATAAATCCATATTTATAGATATCAGAGGCATAGCTGGTTCAAACTCCTTGCTCAAACTGAAGAACAAACAACAAAAAAAAAAAAGGGGCAGCTCTGATAGACTGTTTATGGCAGTCTGAAGCAAAGACGATAGTTGCATATGGAAAATTGAATACATACATCTCAACTGTACAGATTTCACAGAATGTTCAGATTTTTGCCTCATATTTTTGGCGTGTTCCTCCTAAAATCTGTACTTTTCTGGAAAATAGCTGAGGATTGAAGTAATTAAATAATGACAAAAATTTGAGTTTAAGACTCCACGTCCTTTAGAAAATGTATGCTAATGCAAAACCTATTATTCTAACAGCATTCTAAGTTTGTAAGAGCAATATTTAAAATCTGTCCCTATTTGACCCCCCCATCCCCATCATTTCAGGCTTTGTCCAGATTTATTGCTCTAAGAGGTTGAGAGGTATGATGGAATAGCTGTAGAAAGTGTGTGCCCTTGTGTTAACTTATTCTTGTAAAACACCAAGTCCTGTACACAGTCTTCAGGACTTTCATTTAACATTTTGGAGGTAGAAGGACACAGTGAAGAAGGCATTATGTAACAGTGTTTGTTGAACAAAACACAGACACTCACTTTCTCTCTCATATACACACATACTATCTCACACAGTAACACACACTTTATCTGTCATACAAACAAAACGAGCACTTAACATACTACATTGAAATATTCATATATGCAACTTAGTAATAATCACTTAACTTATTTAGAAGAATAGGTTTTTCCTTCTTGAAACATACAGAGTATCTCCTACTGGTCTGACTACCACCACTGTAGTGATTACTACTGATATGGCAAATGCATCTACCTGGTTAACATAAATCAACAAACAATTAAATAGCACAATACTGATTAGCTATCTTAGAGTTTTACTACCCATTGCAACCCATTCAGAAAAACACCTTTAACATTCTTTAAGGCAAGTTATATTGCCACTTATGTACGCACACACACACACACACACACACACACACACTCACACACACACACACACACACACACACACACACACACACACACACACACACACACACACACACACACACTATATAGAATGACAGCATCTGCATTCAAACCAACAATAAAACATTAACTTTAAACATGCTCAACATACAATGATTTCAATTTTGTGTCAGAAGCTGGAGAAAAGATATTCTACTAGTCAAAAATGCCCAGATGATGCATCAATTCACTAACGTCAAACAAAACGTTTATGCTAAATGACCAATGTGCAGTCTCCAACTGCCCAACTACAGTATTATCAAAATTGTTAGGGAGTGTATTCCTTCTATTTCAGCTGTCCTTCCTGTTAATTCAGTTACCATTTTTGTGTTAGTAGTAGAAGGAATATCCAACACCAGAATACATACAGTTCCTTCTTAACAATAGTTCAGCAAGTTCAACTACTGCATTTTTATCTACACAGCCTTTTAATTTCACCATCAATAAAAAAAGGCAAGTCTTATTTCAATACACATTTTATAAACTATCAGACTTCTGTTTATCTTGCCCACTATCATACTTGACTGGAAATTGTTATTGGTTTCTACCTTCTTGTGAAACATTAAATAATCAACACAAAAATAATTCACAATAAAGACCCACCAACAACAATGATTAGTGGCAACACTTAAGTGTTTAAGTAATCCAAAAACATCATAATAGGCAGTCAAATTAAAACTATGAAATTATTTTAAATTCTTGCAAAAAAACTATCAATAACTGGTGCACATGGGGACTAAGCCAAAATATATGGACATAACAGTTAAACAGGCAACCGCGTGCTCTACCTCACTATGTATAGTTTTTGACAAGCAATGTAGGTAAAAAAAAAATCATGATAGATATTATACAATTGCATTTAAGAAATCTATTAAGTTGTCCATCAGAATACTAATGTTAGCAGGACATAATATAACATAGGAACATAATTTAGAACAAACTAGCAAAATGTGGCACACCTAAAAACAGTTTAACAACTTCAACTAGGACTCTCACATGATGGTTAAATGTGGTACTTGCTCTGAAAAAACCTTCAAATCAGGTAATCCCAATCCACCTTGTTCTATTGGAAGAATCAGCTTATCTCACTTCACTCTTGACATCTTCCCCTCCCAGATAAAATCTTTCAACTCTATTAATTGCTACCCACAACTTCTCCTCTGGTTGATAAAAATATGCCTGACTTGTATATAAGATGTCTTCTTCTTCTTCTTTCGGCTTTTCCCAGTTAGGGGTCACCTCACCGGATCACCTATATTATTCACCCATTTTGTTAATTATGCTTAATGAATTGGACCTACTTAAGCACTACTATATTCCAATTGTTAATGTTTATCTTTCATACATACAACTATATTTTTTAATTGTTTTGTTTCCTTTTCCGTCATAGTTATCTAACTGCTTCCTTGAAACCATAATGATATTCAGTCTATCAGTACATGTAAACTCTTTTCTCATGACATATATAAAACCAAATGTGATGTTGCTTTTATCCTGGAGACCCATGTGAAAGCTAGTCACACGCAAATGCATAACAAGAAGTGGAAAAGTAAGATTTTTGCTCCAGCACTTCTGACAATTCATGTGGAGCAGCACTTGTTGGTAGAATATCACTTTATCTTCAGATATCGCAGTTTTTAGAATGCAGGGGTATCTTTTAAGAATGTAGATACTTTACATTTTCTGGTCCATATCTCTCATTACATCATATGTCTGTGTACCATGCTGTTCCAAAGAGAAGTTTCTACATCATTTAAATGATTTTTTTGGAAACTTTTCATAATCAATTAGTTGTGCTGACCATAGACTCTTATCACTTAACCCCATTTTAGACGGATTCATTTTATTTCCATTATTCACTATTTGTATGCTGTGATGGTAAGAAAATCATGGCAGCTCAGAATCTGTGCAGTCTGTTCCATTTAACATTTCCTATTAATAAGGGATTTACTTTCTTTTCTGCAGATCGGGAACTGACTCATTTTTAATATCTTCTCCTATTCTGAGGTACCGGAGATTAAAATATAACCCAGATTCTTCTCTGATATTTCTCTGATATTTCTCCTGTTTCCTTACATAGCAAATTTGGCATTCATCTTGTGAACACTAACAGATGGCAGTTAAATGCTTTTTATTTAGTGATGAAAGGGGTATCAAAAAGTGAGGAACAGGTGGAATACTTTTATAACAGCTATGTAGAGGCTGATTTACCCTTTGATATTTGATGGACCACTTTGAAGGCAACAGTTACAGCAGATTTTATCAACTTGCCTTTTCAAATAAATATAATTTGTGATGTAAAAGATCTAATTAGGCAAGTGAAATTAGAGCATACATGCATATACAATACACACACACACACACACACACACACACATTTTCTCTCGCATACAGAAGCGAACAGTTTAAATTACAAACACAAACATACACTTTAGCAAAAGTATTAATACAAAAAGCATACGGTTTTCCACTGAACAAACTGCATACAGAAGTTTGGGTAATTCTGAAACCATTAACATGTACTGTCTGACTCTTACAAGTGGAAAATAACTTGTAGTTCAACTCAGTTTTCTCGTATTCAGACATCAACAGCTTCATCTTGTCCTTCTGGTATGTCAATATTTGGTCGGAACGTGCTGTGGCATTGCTTCCATCGCTCAGCAACGGTCTGTCCATTTGTTATCTGGTAAAACAGTACAGAGACCCCGGGAGCACAGTGGTTTGAGGAGAAGCGTGGATGAGGAGATGGTGAGAGCATTGGGGCTCATACCTATAATGAATGGGAATCTCCCAGAAGTGGCTGACATCAGACCGAAACTAGAATTCACTTCCTTTTTTTTTAAACGGAACAGCCAGCCACATGTGTACACATGACCTTAACCCCTCTAGTAACTGAACTGCTAACTTAAGTTCCAGAAATTTTTTTAACCTCTTGAAGCTTCCCTGTCAATATGAAGCTATAAAAGTGGGAGGGCCCTCACCCTTCCCCCTCTCCCTATTGTTTTGTTGCACTCAGACAGGGCACCGAGAAGCTAGCAAAATAATAAAATAAATAAATACATAAAAATGCCTAAGGCCGGCCATGTCTGTCATTTCTTCTTCTCACCAGCTGTGCAGTTGCCAAACCATACTATGAAGTTGCTAGTGAGGATGCTCTTGATAGCTCCCCTGTAAAAGGTGGTAAGAGCAGACAGTGGAAGCCTGGCCTTTTTGAGATTTCTCAGGAGATGAAGCCTCTAATGAGCCATCTTGACTATATGGTTGGTATTAACAGTCCAGGAGAGGTCATCTGAAATGTGAAAAAAAATCAGTAGAGCAAAATAATACGACCTTGTAGTGCAGAGAAATATAATCTTGTCTTTGATCCCATGACCAAGGAACCAGACATGGAGGGAGTGAGTGGCTGGCATGAGCTTATTTATCCTGGAAGGAAAAGGCAGTCTGGTCTACACTATACTGTTAATCACTGAAGGCTGGGTGTGCTCTTAGGTGGAGTATGGACTACAACACTTCTGCTTATCAAGCAGAGTAGACTGTAGTCAGATCTGCATACATGTCAAACTGTCTAGGCACCAGGCCTGACATTGCGAGTAATGGTGCTCATCTAAACTGCTATCAGTATAAGAAGGATAGGAAGACACAAAAGTTTCCTTTGCAGTTACCTATATGATGGCCCGACTTTCATTCAGAAACACCTCTTGTTTCACAGTATGTGAAAACAGAATGTGGCAACTTAGCACAGATGATTAAGGTTATGAGTAACTAGCAAGCTTCATCCTGTAATCTTGGCTTTGATTGCCCTGGTCTCTGCTTGTCTATTTTGTGAGTCTAGCAAATCACTTAACCAAACAGTGCTCTTGGGTCTTCCCTGAAAAAAGGCACTTGTGCCTGTGGGTTTATCCAGTTAAAAAAATAAACAAATAACATAAGTGCATAAATTGATGAATAAAAACAAATGCATAAAGGCCTGCTGATTATCTTCAGGCCATACATTCATGCCGTATTCTGAATCAGATGAAGCTTAACACTTCTAAACTTGAAGCCATGGCAGTTCACTCTGCCTCAAAGAAATCTTCTGCCCCCTCACTTCCTATTTATATAATCTGTAGTGGTAATTAGCCTGGGTTTGTATAAAGTGTGTAAGCTAGGTGTAATCCTATATTTTAAGTTTACACTTTTTAACCAAGTGTCTGCTGTCATTAAATCATCTTGTTTCCATATGTAAAACATCTCCAGGACAAATAGCTGTTACTTCAGGCAGACATCTTTCTTTTTGTTTGAATCTTAGTCTCTTCCTGACCAGAACACTGTAATGCCTTGTACCTGGCACTCTCTAGCACTGAGGATGGTCATCTTTAGATGGTGCAGTGTTAGGCTACTAACAGGTCCATCTTGTTACAAATATGTTACCTCAGGTAGCTGAACTCTGCTGTCAGGCTACTAACAGGTCCATCTTGTTACAAATATGTTACCTGCTAAACTCTGCTGTCAGGCTACTAACAGTCCCATCTTGTTACAATTGTATTACATGTTGTACTGTTGGACTCTGCTGTCAGGCTACTAACAGGTCCATCTTATTACAAACATATTACTTGCTGAGCTCTTCTGTCAGGCTACTAACAGGTCCATCTTGGTACAAACTTCTTACCTGCTAAACTCTGCTGTCAGGCTCCCGACGGTTTATCTCAGTGCCAACATATTACACTTGTTCTG
The DNA here is from genome assembly GCF_019279795.1 of Protopterus annectens. Classification (NCBI taxonomy): domain Eukaryota; kingdom Metazoa; phylum Chordata; order Ceratodontiformes; family Protopteridae; genus Protopterus; species Protopterus annectens. The sequence goes on along the minus strand of NC_056747.1, from coordinate 1,180,485,529 downwards.
CATAGCAACTATTGCTTTCCAGTCTGTTACAGAATTATTTACAATGTCTTGATGTCAATTTACATGTCCATCCATAACTTGGTTACCTCTCATTCGAAGGAGCTGATTATGCTGTATAGAACCATTCGGGCTTTGTGCTCAGTTTCTCATGGACTGTTGCCATTTCTACAGGTGCACTTTAATATATGAACACATCCAAATTTATTAAGGTGCACCTGCTGGCGGCTCTACAGGTGCACTTTAATACATGAACAAATACAAATTTATTAAGATGCACCTGTTGGTGGTTCTACAGGTGCAATTTAATACATTTGACATTTGCTCATTTTCCTTTCAGGGTCCTCAGTTGTCAAACTTACTGCCTTAGTGGCTTTGATGGTGTCCATCCTTGGCCAATTTCTGTTGATCACTTTAAAAGTGATTTATTTAAAATAATCTCTGACGGTGTGAGATGACTTTTGAGTTCTATTTTTTGTTTCTTATGTTGTATCAGCTATGCTTACTTGTGCTTATACTCATATTAGGTTTATATTCTTACAGTGTTTTGTTTCATATATTTTATTCATTAGAGTTGTAGACAGTGTTTTAATATAAACACCATAATAAAGTTGAAGATGAACAAGTATTTCTCTTCAATATTCATGAAATGAAACCAAACATGATGGTTAATCTAGGTGGGGGGAAGGATTCTAAATGTACAGTGTTGCCTCAGTTACTTGCTCCCTGATCTCCTGCTATTCTCATATACTACCACGTAAGATCTTGTTATACAGATGATTTGTGGATGATATCCTAATTGTGTGGGATGGTATGCTAGAAGAATTCCTTCAGTTCAAAGAATATCTTGAGTCTACTACACATTTTCTCAGGTTCACCATAGAAGCATCGTATGACTCAGTGAATTTTCTAGATATTACTCTAGATATTAGAAGGGGAAGGCTGGTATCTAAGCTTCACAGGAAGACCTGTTGGAAGAACACCATTCTGTCCTACAATAGTATGCAACCACGTCACATATTTAGGGGTATTGTGAAAAGTCAATTCCTTAGAATTTCCAGGCTATGTAAGGATGAGAAAGACAGCCTTAGAAGCGGATAAACTGGAAAAGATTTTTATTGACAGGGGTTATGATAAATGTTTGGTTCAGGATGTTAGAAGGGAGGTTTTGAGAGAAGCCCTACTGCTAAACAAGGAAAATAGAGTTGCCACTTCTATTGATAAAAACTTTAAAAGGTCATATAGAGTATCAATGGATAGATTGCATTTTTTAACTACTTACACCAATGATTTTCTCTCTTTGAGAGATATTGTCTCTAATAATTGGAAGATTTTAACTACTGATCAACAGACTCTTGAATTGGTTGGGAAAAAAACCACTTTTACCTATAGGAATAACAGCAATTTAAAAATGTTGTTGTGTGATAGGTTACCAGAAACATTACATTTGAAACCTTCTGGTTGCACCAGACAAGGCACCTATCCCTGTAATCGTTGCAACTACTGCAATTTTATCTCTAAGGAACAACCTTTTAGACATCCCACCATTAATTATTCCTTTGAACCCAGGTTTGAAGCTACATGTGAGACTATGGGCTTAATATACTTAGCAACGTGTGTTTCCTGTTCAGCTTTCTACATTGGCTTGACCAAGAGGAAGCTTAAGAACAGAATATACAATCATTACTATGACATTAAGAATACGAACGAACTGAATGCAATGGCCAAACATGTTATTCTTTTTCCTAACCATTCATTTGTTTTTAGAGTATTGCAAATAGTTGAAAAGAATAGGAAAAGTGGGGATTTTATGAATTTGTTAGAGTCTAAAGAGTTACGTTGGATCTTTAAACTGAAAGCACACTATCCACCTGGACTGAATTCTTATGTCTCACTAAGATCACATTTAGCCTTGAGAAAATGATTCGCCTCTATCTCCTTTTTTTGACCCTTTTGATCTTTTTTATTTTATGTACACATACATCTTTTGTGCATCAACAAAGCAGTACAACTTTATGAAATTTTAGCTTCATTGTGTATAATGAAATATATTTTCATCCTTGTTTTTAGATAAGTATAGCCACGTAAATGAGTCTTGATTAGGCGAATGCTATATTAGTTTGTCCTAAAGAAGGTTTTGCTGTTAGCTTCATTTTAAAACGTGTTTTAAAATGTGTTTTGATTGAATATATATTCTTCCACTATATTTTTTCACTATATATTTTTTCACTATATACTTTTCACTATTTTTTATCATTTTTTAAGTTATTCTGGATATAAGCCTATTGAATTCTAAACTTCAATTTTCATTTTAAAAATGTTACTTTCATTTTAAGCTTTATTGGATAATTAATTGATTGATTAATGATGTTCAAGTAATTAGGATGTATTATTATTTAAGCTTGCTGTTTTTAACATTTTGTCATGGTCTGAGGAAGCGTATCATCGATACGTGAAAGTGCTTACCAATTAAAGTTTATTTCAGTTTACTTCGTGGTGAGTCTGAGGTTTTTCTTTCATCATACTACCACTCCTGGTGCATGAATGTTTTTCCTTCTGTCAGAAACAGTCCCTGGGATTCATGAAGCTCGGCGCAAGGCCGGCGTTAGCCTTGCGCTGAGCGTGCGGTGTAGAGATGGCGCAGCAGCACCATATGCATATAAATGAAAGCGCGCTGCCGCACCGTCCACATGCACAGGAAACATGCGCGAGTGCAGGGGGCATGTTTAAGTGCTGCACGGAGGCGTGAACATGTCTGCTACAGTTGCACAACCTAAAATGCTGACTAGTACAGCCTGCCTCTAATACCAATCAAGCCTGTTAGTGTCTGTGGATACTGAAATGTAAGCAAAGCATATAAGAGAGTTCCACGAATAACATAATAAAATCACAAGAGTAAACACACAAGCACTTAGCTGAATGCTGAGTCCCCGTCCCTAGAACTATTACATTTAAAACCCAGTGTCCGTATTTCATTGTAGTGTTGATTTTCATATCAAGTGGAAGTGAAATGCAGCGTGTTTGCGTGCCGCTGCCCTTTGCTAAGCCTAGCCCAATGGTTAGAGCATTCGCCTAATATCTGCCCATTCACGGTCCGAGTCGTCCTTGTCTGGACGGCCCAAAAATGAATGGGTATTACCCGGGTCAACCTACCATGTCATGAAAGATAAATATTTGCGTGTACCTATATGTGTGAAGTACAGCATGTGGAAGGCCAAATATGCTAGGGTTGTCCTCACAACCATATTGGTACCAGAGATATGTGGAGTATGCATTGTGTACTGCTGTCTGTGCAATGGGCCAGCAACAAGAGAAGGGATGGATGGTGTGTATGTGAGATTTGGTGGGGGGGTGACGGGTAATGTAATAATTCACCAAGGGGAGACTGGGTCGGATGTACAATAGGTGAACTGGAGGTGTACGAGGGAGCAGTGGGTGAATCAAAAAGGAAACCAAAGAACATACATTCACATCCCCAATACACCCTGACAGGCCATACTGCAGAACACAATCCCACAAACATATGAACATTAAAATGTGCGATACACATGTACAGAAACGGTACCGGCTCACACCCACATAATGGTCTGGCCTGAGATGAGCCATCCAACCCTTACACACCTGGATACATAATTGAATACCCATCATCCCCTTTACAGCACACCACCCCCCTAGCTGAATGTCCACCAAAACCACCCATACTCGGGCTGCAAGCTTGGGCCACCCATATCTGCACATAGTGCCCCCTACCCACATCTAATAGGCAGTCTCACCCTAGGCAGTCTCAGGCTTGCAAACTAGGTATCCCATGCATGTATAACCCTCCCCCATTTTCATAAAGCTAAAAGAATGGGAGTCATTGGCATCCACAATTTTTGGACATCCCTCATGGGATAAGTGTCTGTTCTAAAGAGTAGACTTGGTGGCACAACACGATGTCCAGCCCTGTAGACAACCGGACACAAGTTGGATTAGCAGTAGTTGTCCACAACCCTGCTCAGCCTCCAGCCGGTCCTGCCTAACCTATGACCCGGGATTAAACACCTGACCATGATGCACATCTCCCCATGTGCATTATCGGGAATATATACCTTTCACATGTTCCCTAGAAGCTTCCCCATAGCCATCGTCCAAATAGTACATGTCCACAAATTGTATACCCTGTCCAGGTTCCACGTCGTAATGATGCACACAACCCCTGTATACAAACGGTACACGTCCCACCCGGATGCGGGTGTTCACATACATGGCCATGTACAACCCCAGATATATAGTCATACATCTATAAATGTACATACTTATATATGCATAGCTACATCTACACATCACACATACATGCATATAAGTAGTTGTCAAGTATGTGTCCTATTTGTAAATATGTATACTTGCAAATGTATACATATGTCTCTCAGAAACATATGAACATTAACATGTACTATACATATGTACACCAACCAACTGTCACATTTGTTGCCAGTAGTGTGGAATGCCTGTAGTAAAGTCATACATCCTAACTACTATCCCTGCAGAATGTACCACGGATGGTGTAGTGGTCAAACTAAGGTGTTTCTGTTCCTGGGTCCAAGCCATGCAAGGGCTGCTAATTTTATATGATGCCCAGAATAATGGCCATTGGATATAGGGTGATTAAGTTACTTACAAGCTGATGTAAGCGGGTATGCACGGCAGTAAGTGGAAGTTATTGAAAAGTATGGGAAATGTAAATAAGTATGTAGGTGTATATGCATGCGCATGTGCATGTACAGACATATATATATATATATATATATATATATATATATATATATATATAAATATATATATATATTTATATATCCATGAAGAATGAACATGGTCACAATAAAGCAGTCATAACAAACATGAAGGGAAACAGCAGCAGAATCCCCCCGTATTATTTAGTGCTGTCATATCAAGCTGGCCAGAGATGAGTAAACCTCCTGCATCTCCAACCATAGGTAGGCTACTAACAGTGGAACTAACTTTATCCACGTGCTAAGTCTGACTTTCAAACAGGTACAGGGCAGTCCCAGTCCCCATTCGGATGAGCTGAAAACTAGAAGACTAATTGAACACCCT